>NW_024395977.1:10452513-10609507 GCF_016617805.1 Bactrocera tryoni
CAACTCACGTCTACCACTACCAACAATGACCGAAGACAACATCGAAGCTTATTTTTATTCTCTGGACTTTTGGTTTAGCGCTTCTTCAATTTCCAACGATAATAGGAAATTCGACATCGTTCTTGCTTGTGTACCGCCTAAAAAGTTGATAGAGCTTCGCTGCATCATAGACGCTGCACCGACAAGTTTTAAATACAAATACATTCAGGACAAGATCATTGAGCATTTTTCGGACAGCCAACAGCGGCGGCTGCAACGTGTTCTTAAACATATGGTTCGAGGCGACCGACGCCCGAGCGAGTTATTTAACGACATGAAACGCGCGGCCGGGACGACTCTGAATGACAGCATTTTACACGATCTATGGGTAAGCAGACTTCCTCGGTATGTACAAGCAGCGATTATCGCTACAAACGTCGCTACCATGGAAAAACTAAAGATAGCGGACTCAATTATCGAAACTATTGGGATGCGACACAACCACGCGCAAGAGGGTCTGGCACTGAAGTTTCGAGCTTGAAACTTAAAATAGCAGAATTGACTAGGCGGTCTCGATCTAGGTCACGTGGACCCCATGCGTCTTTAGGTAAATCGGACAAACCGATTTGCTGATACCATAGTAAATTCGGTGCGAAAGCAACTAAATGCCGAGAGCCGTGCAATTATGTTTTGTTAAAGAAACCTTTATAGGGTCGCTCGGCTGCTACGGTTTTAGAGTGGGGCAAACAGTCTAAACCCTTCAAAACATACCGTTTCAGATTAAAGATTAAATTTTTTAATAGATACCAGTGCGGACGTTTCCGTTATACCAAAATGCTACAACACAGCCCGAGCTTCTCCTAACGGTATGAAATTGTTTGCCGCAAATGGATCGCACATTCTCTGTAGTCGGTGAGGCGATTCTGAAACTTAATGTAAATTTACGACGCAAATTTTTCTGGAATTTCGTTATCGCTGATGTTTCTCAAGCAATTATTGGCGCTGACTTTCTGTCTCATTTCGAGCTTTTGGTCGATCTCATAAATAGATGTATACTACATCGCAAAACCGAATTATGAATGGTTTGCGAAATTGAAAAAAAGTGAATATTCAGCATAAAATCTTTTATCGTGAATTCTACTTATTCAAATATTCTCGCAGAGTATAGTGATATCACACGTTCTCATCCGCTAAATTCACCAACAAAAGCGTGGGTAGAACACGCCTTTCACCAGAGAAACTAACCGCGGCAAAAGCTGAATTTGATTCGCTGATGAAACTGGGCATCTGTCGACCATCCGGTAGTAACTGGGCAAGCTCATTACATATTGTACGTACATAAGTCTGATGGAACTTGGAGACCATGCGAGGATTATCGTGGACTAAATACAGTAACAGCTCCTGATCGATATCCGTTGCCACTTTTGCACGATTTCTCAAATATCTTGGACGGAAAACGCGTGTTTTCAAAAATCGATTTAAAATAGGCCTTTCACCTAGTGCCAATAAACAAAGAAGACATTTGTAAAACGGCGATAACGACTCCCTTCCGACTCAACGAATTTACGCATATGACGTTTGATTTGAGGAATGCAGCACAGACATTCCAAAGACTTATTAACGAAGATTTTCGTGGTATAAACTTTGTATTTGTTTATCTTGATGATGTCTGTATTGCATCCATCTGAGAAAAATAGCATCAAAACCACTTGTGCCAAGTTTACCAACAACTCAGGAAAAATAACCTAACTATTAACGTTAGTAAATCGGAATTTGACGTCACGGAACTACGATTCCTCGGGCATTCTATCACTAAAGGTGGTACTCGGCCACTCCCAGAACGCGTTGAGGCTCTACGTAATTTTAAACGACCGGTTATCGCAAAGGACTTAAAGCGTTTTTTAGCGATGCTTAATTTCTACCGTCGTTTCATACCACATGCACTGAAGACACAAGCTTGCCTTTTCGATATGGTTCGTGGTAATAGACGAAACGATACTACACCACTTTCTTGGTCAGTGGAAGCAGCAGACAATTTTGCTGCATGTAGGGAACAACTGGTCAATTGTGCATTACTCGCTCATCCTTCTCACAACGCGGATCTTTCTTTATGGGTGGATGCATCAGATTTTGCTGCTGGCGCAGTATTAAATCAATTCGTGGATGGTAGTCTACAACCATTAGGATTTTTCTCTCGCAGATTCACTAGTGCTGAGAAAAGATACAGTACTTACGACAGGGAGCTGACTGCTGCATACCTAGCATTACGACATTTTCAATACATGGTCGAAGGTCGCCGTTGCCATATTTACACAGACCATAAGCCGCTGATATATGCATTTCAACAAAAGCTAGATCGAGCTTCTAATCGACAAATACGTCAACTCGACTTCATAGCTCAGATCACCACCGACATTCGACATGTAAGCGGCGAAGATAATGTAACAGCAGACCTGCTGTCACGAATAAACTCAATTTCCGCAGAAACTTTAAACTATGATAACTTGGCTGAGGACCAGTCCAAGGACGAGGAGCTTCGAAATCTTTTAAATGGTAAAATAAAACACTCTCTTAACCTACAAAATTTCGCTCTTCCTTTTAGTTCCAGAAGCTTATGCTGCGACACCTCAACTGGCCGTGTTCGACCGTTCATAACCAAAAACTTTAGAAAAACGTTTTTGCGGTCAACTCACAATCTTTCACACCCAGGCATAAGGGGGACTACACGATTGGTAACAGAGCGATTTGTTTGGCCTGGTGTCCAGCGAGACAGTAGAAATTTTGCTCGCTGCTGTTTGCAGTGTCAGCGGAATAAAACTATACGACACAACCGAAGTTTGTTACAGCGTCAAAAATGTCCAACACTTCGTTTCGCGCACATCCATATCGACTTAGTCGGACCATTTCCACCATCCGAAGGAAACCGCTATTGTCTTACTATTCTGGATAGATTCACACGCTGGCCAGAAGCGTTACCTATACCACATTACTTTGGCCACGTCACCTCTCCTTCCGGGTCAGCTGAGAATGAAACGCAAGCTATATGGCAACATTTACAAGACAATTCAGTTGATGTGGAACATCTAGAAGTTGTCGGTGCTGATGGCACCAACACGAACACAGGTTGGAAAGGTGGAATCATTCGGAAACTAGAAGAAAGAATAGGTAGGCCATTACAGTGGGATGTTTGTTTTCTACATTTCAACGAACTTCTCTGGCGACATAGGTAAACTGCTCCCTGATTGTGAAAAGTTGCCTGTTGTCAAATTTGAAAGTTTTCCATCCTTCTGAGGTTATTAATCCGACACAACTTAGCACAGGCCAAGCTTATCTCTATAAAATATCAGAAGCTGTTATTTCCGGTCAATATTACTCAGATTTAGCGTCGATGCATCCAGGTAACATGTGCAAATCTCGCTGGCTCACCTGTGCAAATAGAATTCTGAGATTATACATTTCTACTGACAAACCAACAAAGGAAATAAAGATTTTGGTCAAGTACATACTTACAGTTTACTCACCTTTGTGGTTCTCAATAAGATTCAACAGTTCAATCAAAGATGGCTCGCGCCATCTTTATGCTGCAATTCAAAGGTCGAGATACTTACCTGCTAAACTGCGCAAGGTTGTCAATTCATCCATTCAACAAAATGCTTTCTTTGCTCTTCCAGAAAACATTCTCCTTAGTATGATGACTGACGAACGGATAGAAGTCAGAAAGTTGGCCCTTGACCGTCTTCTGGCAGCCAGAAAAGCAGAGTCTGACACTGTAAATGGAAGGGTTAGATGTAATAAAGTACCAAAGCTGAATTTCAAAGCTAATAATTATTACGATATGATTAACTGGAAGACTATTACCTTGACTGTTCCACCTGTTCTTTGTTCAGTTTCTAACGAAGAACTCATAAAAGGGCTGTCGGGAGACACCGCAGAGGTATGGAAATTTAGTAAATTCCATGTAAATGCCATGAGATGCGTATTTCAAGCGCTAAGTAGGCAATTTCACGATTTTAGGCGAATTTCCGAAATTTCAAGGCCGGAGTTGGGGTTGAAGATGCAATCCGATCTCAAAATAAAAAGTTGCATTGGAATCAGGAAGTACTAAGGCAACTTTTCCGCACTATTAGAAATCCCGAATAGAAAAAAGTCCAGAATCGACCCACCCTACTAGTCAGTGGACTTCATATTTACCACTTATTTTATTGGGCTTACGATCCACGTACAAAAAACTTGGATGCAGCACCAGCCGATCTAGTTTATGGCGAGTACCTACGACTACCTTCAGAATTTTTCATCGATAGCAAACCCACATACAGCGAAGCTGATATGGTCAAACAACTACGTTCATGTATGCGAGATCTGCGACCAGTTGACGCCGCTTGGCACGCGAAACAAAAAGTATTCGTTCACTCCGGGTTAAAAACCTGCCAACAAGTTTTTATTCGAGACGATCTGGTGCGACCATCGCTATCGCCTTCATACAAAGGACCATACAAATTTATTCAACGATTTCCCAAATACTTGTTAGTGGAAGTAAACAACAGCGTTATTAAAGTTTCAATAGATCGTTTGAAATCTGCCTTCATCGCCACTCCACAGAGTGTCTAGGAGGGGAGTATAGAGGCAACCTCGAAGGATCATTTAATCTTCGTTAATTTAATCTTCGGCGCAGCACTCCTAAAATACAACTGTACCTAACTCCTAAAGGCAACGCTATCATATGTTTTCAATCCTTCATTCCTTTTATTATTATATTCCAAGAATGATAGAATACAAGATTACGACAACCGCCATTATGAAACGTGTTAGTTACGTGTTGAGAAGAAGAAGAGTGAAAAACTGTCAAATGGCTTGCAAATTGTAAACAGAAAAGTAAACACTTTTGTAAATTCGCAAAATATTATTAATTCTTTCGACTTTAATAAAAAGTTTTAGTGAAGCGATTGAATATTGTTGAGTGAAAAGATTTGAATCATTTCTAAAGAAATATATCGGCCTATTGATAATAAAATTGTCTATTAAGTTGTGATTCAAATGGAGAAGACGTTTCTTGTGTTGTATATAAATATATACATATATTATAAGTTCCGATGTATCAGATGTATGAAATTATGATAAAAGAATTGTGAAATTATTAATTTAGTATTAAATATATCATTTCTTTTGCAAAATAACACCAATTTTTTGGCAACTTTTAAATCGGCCGGAAAACTGAAAAAACTCGTTTTCGATCCTTTAATTGCATAATAATTATTACAACAAGCCACTGCACATTTCATTTTAAAAAAATAATATATTTATGCTTAAAAATTTAAATAAATACAACAGTACACTTACACTGGTTTTCTTCATTTGAACAATTTCCACACATGCTACTCTATTTATTGTGGATGTGCCTAAAACTAATTATATTTTCTCGCAACAATATTCTAAACATTGCACTGAAAATTTTCCTGCAAATACGAATGAATTAATATTATTTTGGGAATTTCAAAAAGTGTTTACTTTTCTGTTTACAATTTGTATGCATTTCTATGCTTGTTCGTCTCAACGCATAAGTGTGACGTCACGAAATTGTTGCACAATGTATTTGTTTTTGTAAGAATTGTCAAGAGCTAAACCGAAAAAAACTAACTGTAAACTAGTGTCGTAATCTTGTATTCTATCATTCTTGATTATATTCTTACTAGCTCTTAAGTTATAACGAATGAAGTGCTGAACACATAGAGCGCGACAGGCAGCAGCAGCACGGGAGTGAACTGAAAACGTCGTTGTGCATCTTACCACATGTACATTTGTGAGAAGCAGCAACAACACAATGGCCGGCATGTATACAAAACAACGCAGTTGTCCATTTTGTATGTACACAATTTTTTTGTGGCCATACTAATTCCTTTCACTTCAATAAAATTTTAATATTTTGTTCAAAGTGAAATTTTTTATGCAAAAAATAAGTAAATAGGTAAATATTTTTGCTTTAATTGTTATTACAAATGATATAATAGGGCTATTTTATGCTTTTATTTGTAAAATAACTTCAAGTTTGTTAGAGCTGTGAATAATTTTACATTTTACATATTAGTGGCATCACCACTCTACGTCATCTCTCTATCTTCCATTCTACTGTCAACTCTACTGTCGTTGGTAAATATAGGATTAAATTGAAGTTAGCGAGAGCGACAACTGTCGGCCTGCAGTCGTGTAGTCGTGCAGCTGTCAAAATAACAGCGTCCATAAGAACGTGTGTATTTTAATATTTGACAGATGTAGTTTGCAGTCTGTCGCGCTCTATGTGTTCAGCACTTAAGAAATAAATCTCTTCTGCTATTGGACGTCTAGCAACATTATCTTCACTTGTTCCCACATATACATATATATATATATATATACTCGTATATATATATATATTAAATTCAAAGGAAAACGTACATATTTCGTTGTAATAGAAAAAGTAATAAAAGTGTAATTTTTGATTTGTTCACTGTGAATATTCACAATGACAGAAAGTAGTAATTATAAAGGAACTGCAAATCTAATAGTTTTATTATAGAGGTCAAGGCTTATATTATAATACCCGAGACAGACATGTAGTAACAATGCCATATATTGTACAAATACCTTATCTGTGTCACCATACCATATGAGCAATGTAGTATTTTGCTGAAAACAATACTATGATGTTTCATTGTGATATTTCAATAAACACAGCTAAAAAAGATAACAAACTTTGCTAAAAGCTTTTACACAAAAGCTCTTCGAAATATTCCGTCAATGCCTTAAAAAATTAATTAATGAAATGGAAAACAAAATATTTTTCACAGTTTTTCTTCCGGAAAAGCAGGAAATGCCTCATTTAATGTGAGGATTTTAGAGAAACTTTAACCAAATCGCTTTTTTGCGATGTAAATAGAATACCTTTAGAGTATTTTAAGTAATCGAAATTATTTTCTCCATAACACACAACATATTTATTGTTTACATTTATTTGAAATATCTAATGCCTATGAACAAAGCTAGTATTTGAGTTTACCACATTGCCATGTGTGTCACCAACGTAGTAAATAGAATACCTATACTAAAGTATTGTTGCTATGGTAACTTGGTATTAATAATAAATAAAAACTAAACGTAGCCAAAAATAATTTACTTAAACTAAAAATACTCACGATTTTTCGCGTCAAAAACAGTAAACAGTATTATGTAAAGTTAAAATCTATGTACATTCTAGTATATTGTTTACTTTCTTTATGATATTTACTAAGTTAAACTCTTATAATATAAGCCTTGAATTCTATAATCAAACCTATTATTATTTTATTAAAGACTGCGTTGTAATAAACACTTTAATATTGATATAATTACTGTTAACTTATTTTTGACGCCCAAAGTATATATAAAAACAATTACTAAAAATTTGTAAAAATTGTAAGGGAAATTCAATTTGTAATGTATATATACTAAAAGGTAATATTTAGAAGCTAAACCTAAACAAATTCTGAAAATGTTTAACAATAGAAAGGAAAAATATAACTGTTATGATATAAATGTAAACTTAGAAAAATTTAAATTAATAGATAAAATAAAAATTTAAATTTTTTTATTTATAAGGAAATTGATGATTTTTACGATAGGCAGTGATAATCTTTGATTAACCAAACAAATAAACCGTAGCAGGTGGCGGGATGACCATTGCACCATTTATCTGTGACCAATGAATCATCAAGCGACCGGTTTTCGTTAACCCGCAGATGACCATAATAAAACGAAACAAATTATTTTCAATAAGAGATGGCTAACCAAATAAATAAAGTAAAGGTATGTAGTTGCAACTAGAGCAAGAAAATATACATATGTAGCATTTGCGCAAAATCAATGAGAGAGAGCGAGTAAGCTAATCACACCGAAGTGTAGGGAATGAGGAGAAATAGTTACTTTTTCCCGAGGATAAAACAAAAGTAGCCTGTCGGATAACGAATGCACTAATTACTGATAACCAGCTAACTAACGTTTACCCGTCTTGTAGAATTCGTTCTTTTATTTTTTTTAATTTGAGAATGTGATGGAATGCAGACTGTCCGACTGAAATTTAATTATATTATTCAGGGGTGTTGTGGAATCCAAGACAGAATTGCTTAGCTGTCAGAATTGCAAACCAATTCTGATTTTCAATGGTGTCACAGAATCTGATTGGATTTTCGTCTTTTCGAACATACTCAAAACCAATATTCGAATCAGCTGTTTACTAATGTGACAAAACTTTCAAATGAATACATTTGGAAGCAATCCTATTAAAGATTTTAATGAGTTCTGAATTAAAGAAAGATTTTAAGACATAACATTTATCGAATGAATAAATTCACATTTGGGGTTAAATTACGTTTATTACGTTTTGTAAACCTTCTTTAAAAGCTTCAAAAAATATTTTTTTTTGCTTAAATCTCTTTAAAAATTATCTCAGAATATTTCGGCAAAATTATAGATGGGAATTCGAAATATTGTCGAAGCTGGAAGGGCAATAGTGACCGAGCGTCTAGCAGATATACTTATGAGCGCTTGGGCAGAAAGCGAAAACTTTAACGCGCGATTTTTCGGTTCTTCAGTCGTAGTTGGCACGATAGAAAAAAACTAAACGTCATATGGGATTGGGTCAAAGTTTATTATCTTTGGCATTAAATTATCTTCTATTTAAACTAAAAAAAAACTAAGAAAAGTAAAGTATGAACATATGTTTAAAGTAAAAATATTTTAATCAAAAACCACTTTTAGTAATTTCAAAAAATTTTAGAATTTTACACTTTTTTTTAATTTTCCTTAATTAGCTTGAACATAATACTATCTTCGGACCGACAATGAAAACATGTTTTCGTCCATGTAAAATCTGTCAAACGAAAATACATTAGGGGTATTCTCTTGCTCTTGCAAAACCCTTGCACGGTGCACGAATTGCAGATTTTTCCACCTAATGCAACAGCACAACAACAAACACACGCAGAAAAATATTTGCAAGGGCTGTTAGACCAAAACCCATGTTTATTTTCGTGCAATGACACGTAAAAATATAATTGCGACCCTGTTTTAGTTGTCATTTTACATAAAGGTATATTTCGTCGTTAAATTGTTGAGAAAGGTAAGTTTTAAATAGATTTTATAACTTCTATTTAAATTATAACGATTTGTTACAGTTTTTTGTTAAGAATGCGTGCAGAAGGTGCACTAATTCATAATAGTCATTCTCACTAAATTGACCGAATCAGCCTTGCACATTTCAGTATATGTAGGATTTTTGCATTTTGTGTCATCCTGCAATCTTGCAAGAGCAAGAGAATCGCCCTATTGATATTGAAAAATGGAAAAACAGAAATACAAACAAATAAATTTCTGAGTTGTCAGTGAAAACTCATCCAAAACACACATTGTTGGTCCGACTTAGATTCCACAACCCACAAAGGTGTTTTCAAGAATTTTTTCAATGTCGGTCCGAACATAGTTATTAAAAAATATTAATCTCTTTGAATTTGTTGTTTCCGATGGAAATTGCGACCTGTATCCTTCCCGCCGTAGCATATGCATATGCGAGAAGCTTCTGGCAATTGCTTCCCAAAGGCAAAATGTAAAAGATTTCGTATCAAAAAAACTTGCGGATGATGTTTAAATATATAACTACAAACTCTAGAAATTTCGCCTTAATTAATTATTTCTTTCCCTCCCAAAAAAAAAACCTAAAAAAAAAATAAATAAATTTCCGCATTTTTTTTCAAAAACTTAATAATTGAGACATTTTGTCATTTATACTTACGTTTTCCCCTATAGAAATAGAGATAAATTAATTCGAAATAATAAAATAATTTGATTTCTTATACTATGTTCGGACCGACATTGAAAACATGTTTTCGTGGGAAAAACTGGTTTTCGCATAGACCAATAACAATAACCTTATTTGACAATTTTCAACTCAAACATAAAGCAAAGAAAATCTTAATGAACCGTTTGTTAATTGATATGTCCAAGTTCAAAGTAGGCGACAGTTTAGATGAATTCAACAACTCAATCGAACAAACATTACAAAAAAACACAATAAATATCAGCAACAATAACAAATATATTCCAAAACGTTGGTGGACAAATGAATCATAAAGATTATTTAGATTAAGAAACGCAGCAAGAAAGAAATACAATCAATACAAAACACTGGTTAATTGCGAATGACTGTCAATAGCTGAAAAAAATCTTACAGACCATATATTAGAACAGAAAAAGATTAATTTTCAAAAAACTATAGATGAAATATCAATAACAATAGTAAAGAAATGTGGGCTAAAATTAAAAATTTAAAGAAATATCAATGTGAAAAACAAATTAACAACTCCTGGAATAATCAAGACAAAATAAAATATTTAGAATTCATTGCTAGGAAAACTACACGAAATCCCACAATCAATTATATCAACAACAGAGAAGAATCAATAGAAGAAATGAATATAGACAACTTTTTACAATTTTTACATACTAGAAATATGAAATCAGCCAAAGGACCAGACAACACCTCATACAATATGATATTTGATTTATCCTATGAAGAAAAAGTAAAATTATTTAACCTATTAAAAAACATTTGGTTAAGAGGAAAAATACCAGAACACTGGAGAGAGATTAAAATCATCCCCGATTCCCAAAAAAGGATATGATACAACAAACATTTACAATTATAGACCAATATGTTTACTTTCAGTACTAGCAAAAATTATTGAAGGCATCTTAAAAATACATGTAGAAAACAAAATAAATCACAATAATTTATTACCCGCAAGATCTTATGGTTTCCGAAAACACCACTCTACTGCACAATGTATTAATGATCTGATCAACACAACTGCTTTACTTAGAAAACAAAAATACCAAGTAATGGCTACATGTATCGACGTGGAAAAGCATATGATTCTGTGGATGTGGACATCTTAAAAGATATACTATCTACAACTCAAATTAATGCTAAAGTAACAGAGTGGGCACAATTCCGATTTCTTTGGCGCCGCGATTTGAAGGTACCGTTGGAAAGAGGAAGTCCTCCTGATTAAAAAATATATAGGGTTATAGGTACCGCAAACGCTTAGTTTACGAGATATTCGACCTTAAAGTTCAAAAATTCCCAAAATTCGAGCATTTCAACAAGCTATTTTACCGCATTAAACACACTTTACTCACATTTTTCACTTCAAATTAATTAATTTAAACTATAAACTTTTAATAAATCCACATTTTACACTTTTAACAGTTTTTTACCGAAGAAATCTTTATTTTAAAAATTACATTTTACACTCGTAGTGAGCATCATGTGTGTGCTAAAATTACGACGAAATGGAGCGCTGCCATGTGATAATAAGGAAATTCGCTGAAATGCCTTTTTCCCAAAAATTCCTCTATCCATTCATATGGATATGTTCTTTATTTAATTTAATAAACAAATATGTAATATTATATACTAATATTATATAATAATATTATATGATAATATTTAACCATTTTATAATGAAAACTTAAACTTTGTTTGAATATTAGTGCAAGATAACCAAAAATATAACCACTTTATAACGAAACTCAATATATTTTTTTATTTTAACGCAGAAAGGAGTACTATGCGAAAGTACTTCAGTGACCCCGGGTATTCACTCGACTAGGGTTATTTTTAAAAGCGCGGCCGAAGGTCGCCAACGCAGAAAGGAGTACTACGCGAAAGTACTTTAGTCACCCCGGGTATTCACTCGACCAGGGTTATTTTTTTAAGCAGTTATTTTAGCCGCCTACGCAGAAAGGAGTACTACGCAAAAGTACTTCAGTCACCCTGAATGTATTGCTCGTGCAGGGTTATTTTTTTAAAGCGCGGCCGAAGGCCGCCAATGCAGAAAGGAGTATTACGCGAAAGTATTTCAGTCACCCCGGGTATTTGCTCGACCAGGGTTATTTTTTAAAGCGCGGCCGAAGGCCGCCAACGCAGAAAGGAGTACTACGCCAAAAGTACTTCAGTCACCCCGGGTATTCGCTCGACCAGGGTTATTTTTTTAAAGCGCGGCCGAAGGCCGCCAACGCAAAAGGAGTACTACGCGAAAGTATTTCAGTCACCCCGATATGATATAAATTTTACAATATTATTATAGATTTTTACTTCTTTATTTTTATTAAACATAAATCGCATATTATACATATACATACATATGTATAGTATATATGTATACATATGTATATATACATGTGTATATGGAACAAGTTTACACAACTCAATATTATAACTTGAAAACTGTTGGAAAGTATTTTTTATTATAATTAATATAGAAAAAAGAATCACGCAAAAGAACAAACAAAGAAAAATCGTTAAGAATCCTACAAATTTGGTGTTTGAGATGTGGCAACGCTCGTTTTCCTCATAATTGTAAACAATCTAGCCTTTGCAACGATGAGTGTTCTAAGTGATTTTTAAATTAATAAATATAGTTAAAATATTACAAAATAAAAGTGAAATGTGAACTTATTTCAATCTTTAAAGTGTATATTTAAATATAACAAGAGGAAAATGTGAAAAAATTTAGAGAAACATAGAGAATTAACATGTTTTCTTAGTGCATATTTTTGAATTTTTAAACGTGAATATTTCAAAAAATATTAGTTATTTTTACATTATTTTTGGATATTCCTCCTCTGGAGAAGCTACCCTATCCGCACATACCCCATTTATATGGAAATTCGTTTTTTTTACCCCGCCGCCAAAGTAATCGGAATCGTGCCACAGAGTGGATTATTTCATTTTTAAAACGAAGATATTTCAAACTAGATCATCAAAAAGTTATCACTAATAATGGTTTAACACAAGGCAGTGGCTTAAGCCCAACACTTTTTAATCTATACCCTGCACAATTACACTCAATAATAGATGAAAATTGTAAACTATTCCAGTTTGCCGATGATTTTTTTCTTGTATGTTATCATAAGAAACGGGACCAAACTCAAAATGTTCTGAAAGAAAAAATAAAAGAATTCATCACTGAATGCAACAAAATCAACTTAAAAATAAACCTTAATAAAACCAAAAGTATATATTTCAACCAACGTAACACACAAATAGATATTCATATAAATAATATTCAACTTGACCAAGTGCGAAACATTAAATACCTATGTAGATATGTGAGCGTCAACAATGCGTGCACAGAGAACGTTTAATATAGAGAAGGTTCACCGCGTTGGCAAACTTACGATATTTCATTTTTTGGAGGGGTACTCTTCTATTAGTGGATTTCACCGCAAAAGTAGGGGTACTTTTTTCTATAAGCGGATTTCACCAATATTTAGCAAAATATTTTTCACATTCCTTGACAAATACAGTCAATACTGGTTATGTGCCACATTCAAAGATATAGAATTTTGTGGTTTGTTAAAAATAAAAATATAATATGGTACATAAGCGACCGCGAATACTTAAACGAGTCGTACTCAAAACAATAATTTCTATATGTTTCAAAAAACAATCCGTGAGATGCAGCAAGATTTAATATAGGCTGTTAAGAGTGATGAGGGAGGGATTTGATTTCCATTTAAGCGGAGTACTACTTAGCCGGGATTGACTGTACACATGAATCAGAGGAATATTGAATATTTTCTTTGAAACATTTCTTGAATTGAAAATCGACAAATAAACTATGTTGTCTATTTTATTTTAATATTTTTTAATACTTATAATTGCGGGGTTGACACTTTTTCCTTCTCATACATTTCAGAAATATATTCAATTTATGATTTTTAGTTTTTGAAATCGTCGCGAAAAGACGCTTGTTGGGAAGGCATGCTCGGGGAGATGTACGTTTGCGTTCATGAATGAAAATTTTGTTGTTGGGTAATTTACTTTAAATTTTGACGTCGGCAATTTGGCTGCCATATTGGTTTCTGATGCTTTTTCAAACGATTGTTGGTTTTGTAAAACAATATTTTTAATTTTTGCGGGTGACGTATCCACATGTGAACGCATGTGAGTATGTACATATGTATGTTGTGTATGCATTGTTTGTGTGGGAATGTCAGACGTACATATTTACATGTGTACTCATATTGTAAGTATGTATGATGATTTTTGAGACTATTGTTTTTTTTCCAGAAGAATGTTTGTATTTTTTGATTTACATGCGTACGTATATATTATTTGTGTGAGAATGTCATACGCACATACTAACATACATATGTTTGTACGTAAGTATAGAGAAGCGCGCGCTTTTTATATTTCTGATAAATGATAATATCTTGATTTGAAATTGATTTGTAGTTGCATACATACATACATACATATCTGCAGGATAGATGCGTCAGAAAGTTTTAAATGATAAGAGGTATGATTTACATACTTACAAATGTACACATATCATTATTGTAATATATTATGTTTTTAGGATATAATTAAATAATAATGTTATCAATTTTGCATGAATTCACAAAAATTCGCAAAATGATATTCATATCAATTGATATGATTGCATGTAATACCCGAGACAGACATGTAGTAACAATACCATATATGGTACAAATACCATATGTGTGTTACCAAATACTAGCAAAATACTATATGAGCAATGTAGTATTTTGCTGGTAACAATACTACGATGTTTCATTGTGGTATTTGTATAAACACAGCTAAAAAACAGGTAACAAACTTTGCTAAAAGCTTTTACACAAAAGCTCTTCGAAATATTCTGTCAAAATGACTTAAAAAAATAATTATTGAATTGCAAAACAAAACATTTTTCACAATTTTTCTTCTAGAAAAGCAGGAAATGCCTCATTTTATGTGAGGACTTTAGAGAAACATTAACCAAATTGCTTTTTTGCGATGGAAATAGATTAACTTTACAGTATTTGAAATAGTTATACTTATTTTCTCCATAACACACATCTACATATTTATTGTTTACATTTTTTTTTGAAATATTTAATGCCTATGAAACAAAGGTAGTATTTCAGTTTACTACATTGCCGTGTGTGTCACCAACGTAGTAAACAGAATACCATGATACCTTCACTATGGTATTGTTCCATGTCCGTCTCGGGTATTAACGTATAAAAATATAAGCAAAAGAGCAACATACGTCTGTAATAGCAATGTATATTTCTGAGCATAATTTTCATTCAATACTCAGCTTTGTTCAAAAAGTGGTGAAATCCACTAATAGGATTCTGTTAGCTCTTGACAGTTCACACGCTTGTCCGTAGTTGAACCTTCTCTGGCGTGCACACAACATATTAAACAAATAGTGGACAAAACAAACAACACATGTCGATTCCTCAACATTCTGAGTGGCTGCAAATTTGGAATAACACCAACTAAAGCTTTGCAACTCTACAAAGCCTTTGCACGCGCTAACATGGAATACGCCGCATCATCTTTTTCCAATATTTCGAAATCCGCCTTACAGAAATTGTGAACTTGCTGCAGTTCTAACCTCAGAAGATGTTTGAGATTAATTAGATCTACTCCGACACATGTAATTTATCATATGGCCGCAGAGCTGCCACCTAAATATAGGCTAGAGATGGCAACAGCCAAAGAAATAATTAAATGTATTGCGTACAACGTACCAACAAAGAAAATATTGCTAGCCAATAATCTTGTTAAGCAATCTAGCTATTTCAAAGTATATGAAAAATACAAAATAATTTTTTTCAACATCGCACCAGCACATAAAAACCCAATCAATACTAATAAAATACGAATAAACGATAACTTCTTTGAAGGCGTAGTAAACAATAAAAAAGAAGCAAACCAATCAATAATAAACAATATATACAGAGGAAAAATTTAACAATTAGAAGCAAATCAATACGAAATATTATTTATAGATGGGTCTATTAAAGACAATAAAACAAGCGAAGCTTTTATCCATGAAAAGTCAAATACTTCTAAATCTTTCTACTGTAACAAAAAGACTGCTTCCATGACAGCAGAACTACTGTATTAGCAATACAAAAAGCTATAGAATTTTCAATTGACCAACAATTTACAAAAATAACCATTTTGACGGACAGCTTAAGCAGTATCATAGTATTAAAAGATTCCGAAAACAACAATTTTATTGCCCAAGAAATAATAGAATCTATAAATATGTCTTCAATCCAAGCAATAGAAATTCATCATATACCCTCACATAGCAATATCCAATTAAATGAAAAAGCAGACAATGCAGCCAAAAATGCCACACAAGATGGAGAACTACTAAGAATACCGTGGTCAATCAAAGATGCAACAAAAGAACTATTTAACAAAATAAAAAACGAATGGGAACAAGAATACAAAAAAAAATTTTATATAAAGGAAAAGATTATGGTAGCATATTTCCAAATTTAATCAATAAGCCATGGTTCCACAACAACAAAAATAGAATAGAACCTATGAAAATTAAACAAATAAACAGAATACTAACAAATCACACATTTTCTAAAGCCACATTGGCTAAAATGAATATTTTTAATAATTCTAACTGCGAAATATGTAATAGCATTGACAGACGGCAGCGTTAAACCAGATTAATTGCATTTTTCGGGATTAATTCAGGATGTTGCTGAATCCAAAAATAACTCTCAAAATTTTAGGGAGTTTGTGAGATTTTCGTTGGCAACATTGTTAAAAATGGCCAATTTTCATCTATTGTGAATGAAATACAAGCAACCCTGACAGCTGTTTATCAAATTCTCAATATAATATCAATAAAACTTCTATGTTATGATGCAGTTTTAAAAATAATGTGTTGATATGCTTTTATAATAAAAAATGGTTTGGTAAAAATTGGTCGGCTAACAACCGTAATGTTTATCTTCTATCAATTTTCATTGAAAATATTATAAAAAGGACAATGAGCTGTTTATGAGAGTTTCAAAGTCGCATAGCTGCCGTCTGTCACCTACAATTTTGGACCTGATTAAGTGCGCAGTTAATCCAGATTAACGCTGCCGTCTGTCAAGGCTATAACACAACAGAAGACACAAATCACATACTCTTCCTTTGTAACAAATTCACAAATATAAGATCCAGATATCCTTTACTTATCAACAACTCCTCCATAGTCGAATGTTATCGAAATGGCAACTCTGCGGCATGCATAACTTTTATTAATTACTTAAATGACATACAATTAAGTTTATAAAATTGATTCACACAATACTATATAATATTGAATTGGCGATGGCGTTATAGCTTTAAAGCTGGCCAAGTTAATCTTCATCCCTTGTAAAATTGTATCTCAAGCGGTGAAGTAACTTTAAAGACTTAAAAAAAGTTCTGACTCCGACAACTATCAGATTCCACAACACCCCTGAGTACAATATTTCCTACTTAAATGGTTGTTACTTAGCACCCAGTTAAACCCGTATTTAGTATTAATTTGCGCGAGTCTATTCTATTGTCATTTCTAGTGACCTTACTAACGCCGTTTCTTCAGTTTCTAAGCCCATAAAATACATCAACGCAATTTAAGTTTAATCTGTCTGTTACTAAATTATGTTTTTATTTAATCAAAAGTGTTTAGAATCATTAAGGTTAAGAATTTATATAAAATGCGTACAGATATCGCAAAACATCCTTATTAAATCCTATTAATTTGGGCCTTCCAGAAACGTATTCGCATTTTTCAAAAAGATCAAGATTGGATGAGTGAAACCAATAATTCTTAGCTCCTCCCAAGTCATCGGAACGTAAGTCATTTAGTTGAAATACACCAAAGTGAAACGTGCGGCCATCAGTCTGTATACTTTGCACAACTATGGGCCTAGTCAATTTCTCGACGTCAGAATTCTAATATAAAAAAAGAAATATATATAAGTATATATATATTAGGATTATGTATACGCATATATGTATGTATAAATTACACCATAAAGTTGTTTAGCGCGTGCTGCAGCTACTGCAAATGCTTTAAGCATGTTGCGACTTTGAAATTGAGATAAGTTTACAGGGACGTCATGAAGGTTTGCCACTTTGTCATTATCAAAATATACGAATATTGTATGAGGATGAAAATTTATGTCGCGACTAAAAGCTGAAACGATAAACCCTAAAATTTATTCAAATTAATTAATAATATAACTTAAAAATTCTTACGACTAATTGTTTTATTTGAATATAAATGCTCTTTTGGCATTGATATTGTGCTTTTTAGGGGATATATATTTGGTAATTCTGAATCGAATTTTCCTTTAATGGATGCCAAAGCTCGACTTGATGTAATGAACTTCTCTGCTTTCACCCGAAAGAGTAACGTTTCCTCATTTCTAGGCAAAGTAAAATTAAAATTGACCTGGTCAATTATGCGCCGTTGGAAATTTATGTTGCGGCCCGCAATCTTCTCGCATTCGGTTATCAATTTATTTAACAATATCGTACTGTAAAAATATAACGTTAGCATATTCCTATGTGACATAGTTATTGTCTACATTTTTCTTTCGTTTGGTATACCATACTCTCGGCGGAGATTATATCCAACACGGACATTATCCCTTGTTTTGGGCAACTTTTCTTGATCTGCTGAAAATATATTTGAAGCCATAATTGCTTCTTTTATACTGCGCTCGCACAATCCAGTTATTTGAACTCTTTCTAAAGAATCCTGTATACAACCCGGCAAACTTTGTTCTTCAATAGTATTTGTAAGCACTACAGCTTGCTGAATACCCTTAAGTAATATGTTATTGTCACCAAATAAGTAGCTCGGCTTTGTGTTCCAATTGAGATTAATAACCTCCTCGCCAATATATTTTCTGTCATTAAACACATACTTTATTAGACCAGTAATTTTTTTCTACATAAATTACTACCTTTCTCGCTGGTTATGCCCCTCAGATTTCGTTAAATCAGTAACACTTTGTAACTTAACACCATTCTTTATCACTTCTTCAACAGCTCCTGTGTCACCTGGTATTCTTTTCCCTTGAACTAACCAATGTTTTTTGAAAGTCCATCCTAGATGTTGGGCGCATAATTTGTTGGTTAACCGCATTTTTCTAAATGAAATTTTATAGTGTAACTACTTAAACGGCTCTCATTGGGTAAAATTACCTTCCACTCAATAATTTGTTCTATCACTAAGTGCAACTGCTACAATTAGGACTAAGATATAGATTTTAATAAAAATTCACCAAAAATTGCATCTAGGAACAGTAAAAAGAACAAGCTATGAAAATTCACACAAACATTCGATAACAAGCATAGCATCCGTTCTCACACGAGCACTTTTGTCGTCAAAAATAAAAGTTCTCTATTAGGTAATTCGACATCGCTTTCGTTGGTAATAGCTTTGCGTGCTTGTAATTGGGTTCGGGCGGAATTTAGAAGCATGCTCTGGTTTGGGTTTTATAATATATACATACATATGTATAGTTCTACTGAAGGTAAATTTTAGAATATCATACCCCGAATTCGGTGGTAAAAGGGGTATGCACAGATTGAGGAGGTTCTCTAGAACAAGAAAATTTATATACAACTGTGTTCGAAATAATAGCAGTGGCATAACCCATAATTCAAATGAAACAAAAAAATCGTGTAATTGATTTTTATTATGGGTTATTATTACTGTATTTAATTCGCTCATATTCAAGCTTAAAAGAAATAAGATTTCTTTAAAGAATAAGATAAAGTCCATCTTTAAATAAATAAAAAAAATTTTATAAATGAAAATTTCAGCTGTGATTAATAATAGCAGTATTGAGGATTTTACATCAAAAATTAATTAATTCATTGTATAATATAAAACAAGGTTTAGGCAAATAGTATTTCGTCGTACGACCGATGTTGGATAACACAGCTGCGTATCTCCTTGGTAGTAGACGAACTCCTTGAGTAGCTCGCAATGGAATCCCCTGTCAAGGGTACGCGGATGACATCGTCATAATGGCGAGAGGCAGATTTGAAAACACTCTCTGTGACATTGTCCAAAGGGGCTTAAACCTGGCGAAAGGATGGTGCAACACGGCAGGGCTAAACATTAACCCAGCAAAAACTACCGTAGTCCCATTCACTAGGCGGAGATCTCTTCCGGGCCTGAGGGCCCTAACATTAGGAGGCACAGAGGTGGAAATGTCGAAAGAGGTAAAATTCCTTGGCCTCACTTTAGACTCATCACTACCATGGAGTTGGCATTTGGACTTAACGCTGTCCAAAGCAACTAGAGCACTTATAATATGCAGACGCCTGGCCGGCAGATCATGGGGTTGCAGGCCAGGAATCATTAGATGGCTGTATACAATGATAGTTAGGCCTATTATCACCTATGGAGTAGTGGCTTGGGCCACCAAAGCAGCTCAGTCTTCAGTGATCCGGAGACTATCAAAGCTGCAAGGACTTGCCTGTGTCTTCGGGGGCAATGCGCACATGCCCCACTGTGGCGCTGGAAGTCATATTGGAGCTCACACCGCTGCACCAGGTGATAAAACAAGCAGCAAACCACACCATGCTGCTTATGTAAGCAGAAGGCTGCGGTAGAGGAAAGTTAATGTCCTCCAGACAGATGGACGTACTGGTGGAAAGCACACCGCTAGTCCTCCTCCCAAAGGACGGCACAACGAGAAAATAAACTTCAAAAGAAATTTCAAAGTTACTCTCGGCAGCAAGACGGAGTGGAGCGATTCCACGCTGGAAAGACTGCTGGAAGACAGTACCATTCAGTGGTACACTGATGGCTCAAAAACACCGGAGGGTATTGGGGCAGGTATTGCGGGACCGCGTACTACGCTGTCCATACCAATGGGCTGCTTCCCAAATATCTTCCAGGCTGAAGTTTTTGCCATAGGTCAGTGCGCTGAAGTCAACCTCAGCCGCAACTATTGCAACCAGCGTATAGCTATTCTCAGTGATAGCCAAGCGGCACTAAAGGCGATTTCATCATATGAGATCAAATCGCTTTTAGTTGAGGAATGCATAGAAAGTCTAAACCGCCTGTCCTTGTGCAACCGGGTGCACCTAATTTGGGTGCCAGGGCACAAAGGAATAGAAGGAAACGAGAATGCCGACGAACTGGCCCGCGCTGCGGCAGCGTCCAAGGTGATGGGACCAGAACCATTCATAGCGGTAGGATCCCACACTTTTAAGGAGCTGCTCCGCACGGAGAGAGAACGGCATTGGCAACAATCGTCAGGCATGCGCCACGCCAAACTGCTACTAGGGGGGTACAGTCTCTCCAGGTTCAAGGAACTTATTTACCTCACCCGTGACAAATTCCGTCTCCTCGTCGCAATTTACACAGGGCACTGCAGGCTCAGGAAGCACTTGTCCAACATGGGCATAGCCTCCTGTGCTAACTGCCGGTTCTGCGACCTAGAACAGGAAACACCAGCACACCTAATCCTGGATTGCACAGCAATCTGTGGAAAAAGGCTTAAGGCCCTGGATTCCATCTATATCAGCAGGGATCACATCACCTCAGTAGGGCCGGGCAAACTCCTAGAGCTATTCAGGCTGCTGGGACTCTGGGAAGACATGTGATATCGTAGAGGGCACAATAGACCCTAGGTCGCGGTGCATTACCTCATAAAATTTATATAGTATCTATCTATCTATCTCCTAGGCATGGAATCCACCAAACGCTTGTATTTCTTGAGAGGAATGGCCTTCCACGGCTTCTTTACAGCACTCCATAATTGCTTCGTATTTTACGGATTCTCTTTCCCCACAGGTTCTTTGACCTCTGCTCAAAGATTCTCAATTTGATTAAGGTCCACTGACTGAGCCGGCCAACCCCGAACCTCAACTCCATTAAGAGTGAAACAATTTTTTGCCAACCTGCTGGTAGGTTTGGGATCGTTATCTTGTTGATAAACCCATTTCAACAACATTTTCCATTCAGCGTGTAGTAGCGTAATTTACTCCATTATTTCAACGTACAATTTGGCATCCATGTTTTCTTTAATCCAAAATAACGGACCTATACCATAGTAAGAGAAGCATCCCCATACATTGATTTTGACACCTCCATGTTTTATCGTCCGTGAAACATATTTAGGATCAAGTGAAGCGTTTATTGGCCTTCGTACATACTGCCGGCTTCCTCGGAAACCAAATAAAACAGTTTTTGCTTCATCGGACCACAATGTGTTGCGCCATTTTTCGACTGACGACTGCAGGTGCTCTTAAAGCCACTGCTATTATTCACAAACTACTGCTATTTCGAACACAGACTTATATATATAGTTGCAGTAAACTTATGGTTTTTGAAATATTAACATTAAAGTTCAAAAATACCATAATAATGCAATTTTTCTCCTATTTTTAACGCATTTTTATACTCTCGCAACAATGTTGCTAACGAGAGTATTATAGTTTTGTTCACATAACGGTTGTTTGTAAGTCCTAAAACTAAAAGAGTCAGATATAGGGTTATATATATCAAAGTGATCAGGGCGACGAGTAGAGTCGAAATCCGGATGTCTGTCTGTCCGTCCGTCCGTCTGTTCGTCCGTCCGTGCAAGCTGTAACTTGAGTAAAAATTGAGATATTATGATGAAACTTTGTACACGTATTCCTTGGCTCCATAAGAAGGTTAAGTTCGAAGATGGGCAAAATCGGCCCACTGCCACGCCCACAAAATGGCGGAAACCGAAAACCTATAAAGTGTCATAACTAAGCCATAAATAAAGATATTAAAGTGAAATTTGGCACAAAGGATCGCATTAGGGAGGGGCATATTTGGACGCAATTCTTTTGGAAAAGTGGGCGTGGCCCCGCCCCCTACTAAGTTTTTTGTACATATCTCGGAAACTACTATAGCTATGTCAACCAAAGTCTACAGAATCATTTTCTTTAGGTATTTCCATATACAGTTCAAAAATGGAAGAAATCGGATAATAACCACGCCCACCTCCCATACAAAGGTTATGTTCAAAATCACTAAAAGTGCGTTAACCGACTAACAAAAAACGTCAGAAACACTAAATTTTACGGAAGAAGTGGCAGAAGGAAGCTGTACCCAGGCTTTTTTTAAAAATTGAGAATGGGCGTGGCGCCGCCCACTTATGGACCAAGAACCATATCTCAGGAGCTGCTAGACCGATTTCAATGAAATTCGGTATATAATATTTTCTTAACACCCTGATGACATGTACGAAATATGGGTGAAATCGGTTCACAACCACGCCTTCTTCCAATATAAAGCTATTTTGAATTCCATCTGATGCCTTCTCTGTATAATGCGAGTATAAACACTAGGAACCAATGATGATAGCGGAATAAAACTTTACAAAAATACGGTATTTGAAAAATATGTAAATGACGTATTATGAAATCTCGATTATCACTTTACCATGCGAGAGTATAAAATGTTCGGTGACACCCGAACTTAGCCCTTCCTTACTTGTTTTTCTAATATATTTGTAACTTTCATATCCTCCTTCGCGTTTATCCTTTTTAGTTTATATTAATTAGTGTGTAAATTAACTTTTATTCAATACTAGCAAACCCGGCGATCTCTGTTTCGCCACCAAATTGCTTCGTTTTTTGTAACATTTCGTTTGGTGACTAAAAGATTAAAAAAAATTTTTTTTGTTTTATATTTGAAAAAGAAAAATTATATTTCATTTCACAAAAGTAATGAATTCATTTCGATTACAAAAATTAAGTATTATTTAGTTTTCCAACTTCTTAGCACGCCACGTATGTCTAAGCGTGTGCAAAACATAGCATTTCCAAATTTATGCCACACACTATGCGATTATCCTTGTGTCTTGTTGATTGTCATCTCGAACGCAATTTTCACTCGAAACGGAATACGTTTGAATTGAAATGGCAAATCGCTAGAACTCAAAGGAATTCGTAGAATCAAGCATTCTGCCCCCTTGTATTTGATAGCGCAGATTGCGGAACATAATAACGACAGATTCAACTTTGAGACGCAAATGATGCGGTGGGATACCAAGCCTCTCCAAAGAATTTAGAAATTTCACTGGATAATTCACGGAGTCATTGTATGAGCGCAAGTCTCTCGGAATTTGACTTTGAATCTTCCAGTTTAAGTCAACAGCATCAGTATTTTGGCAGCTAACATTGCTCGTGCACTTAAGGAATCGTAGTTACCCTAATTTGGCCAATGTCCGAGCATTCGTAATGAGTTCATCTTTCGTGAATTAATAAACGACAGATGGAATTGATATCGAACCACCGGAATTGACCCATTTTCAATTTTTAGCGAAGAAGATGTAAAATGTCTTCGGCAATGTCATTTTTGTTCGTATCCCATAATTGAGGTGGATTTGAGGGCTGATTTATCGAAATGTTTATAGCGGAAAGTGTGCGAACTTCATTTTTACTCCAGTGATTAAAATGTTCCAGCAATTGTAATTGCTGTCTTACTTTTCCAAAATGCACACACCGTACCATTCACAGTACCCAATGACTCAAATAAAGTTGAACCGCGTACATTAATCAATAGCAACCGAAGGTAGAAACAATCGTTGATAACACACCTGGATGTCAATCTACTGGTTGTCCTTGCTTTTTGTGCAACTATTTCTTCGACGATGCATTCCAGGTATAATATCAAGGTATTTCCGAATAGAGCAATGTTCTCGCAAACGGATCACTGACGAAAGTTGAGAAAAAACTCGTTAATGCTAATTTTGTTGCTGGCGGTGTTTCCACTGGCTGTACTGCATTCTCTGGGTTGAAATACACTCTTTGGCCATTCTCCAAATTAACTGCGAGACGCACAACAGTCGGAAAACGTTCATGAATTGCAAAAGTAAATATCCTACAAAGCGCTTTATTGCAGTTCACATATCGACTGTATCGTTCAATACCAATAACCGCCATGTTGCTTCCTTTGGTGACGTAATTACAAAGGTATTTTATCGATTACACCAAACTGCAATACTCAACATTGACATGAGTTTTGAATGTTAATTACACAATAATGGCGAATATGATACGATCCATGTGTTGTTAACTTCGATATTCACTCTTCTAAATTGAATGCTGAATGTTCTGCCATTGTCGTCTGGTGAGCGACGCCGATAGAGTGGATATCATTTCCAGTTTGTGTTTCCGAAAGAAAAGCTCGTGAATAGTGCTTCATTCATTTATTGTCAGACATACAAACCGAAAAGATGAACCATATTGGTTTCCACCACTTCGTTTATTACTGGATCTTTCTCTACATCAGGAATTTCCGCAGAAATGATTTCATCAATTTGATCTGGTGTTACCATCATCCAAAAAAGAATGCGGAAAACCTCTCTTTTGCCACTCAACAAAGCACATCTAGCATCCAACAGCACCACATATACGTTGCTTCAAGATAAAGCCAATCAAACATCGTAACTGTTGTTTAAAAAGTCATGCTGTGACATGGTGACGATCGCTTGCTGATTGACCGCGATCCATAATTCCGCACGTTTGTCATCGCATCCTGGAAGTGCTTCTTATCAAACAAAAATTGAAAAAAAATTTGTATGGAAAAATGTTACTTTTTGGAATTTTTCAATTTTCTGACTTTTTCTCATGAAAAGCATAAGGTATTTTTATTCCCAAACCTTCCCCGATCCACAACGAAAAACCTCTGCAAATTTCATCAAGATTGCTGCAACCGTTCTCTTAGCGTTACTAACAAACAAACATTCATTCGTTTGTATGTGAAAAAGAAAAGGGCTGTTTTTAGGGGTTTTCCGGCAATTATTCGAAATTTTCTTGCCGTAAAAACCATCCTTCAACCTCCACGAACATTTAGAAAAAAGAATTGGCCAAATTGGTCCAGGCGTTGTTGAGTTATGCGCTTACCAACACATTTTTTTTTGTTTTTATATTTTTTTTGTTTCAAACAATTCTAACAAATAATCGACTTTTATGTAGTTACCAAAGGATCATCGTTCGAACATTCTGGCAACTACGAATTTCGCTGTATATTCAATTTGGACAATTTATCGTCAATTCTACTTTGTGCTATTCTTCACGTTCGCCACACTGCGCTCCAAATATTAAAATACACACGGTCTTAAATGCGCTATTACACGAGGGAACTTTTGTTGCGGCAACTCTTGGTTTATAGGCGAGGGGGCGACGAGGAGAGGAGAATCGCGCCGAGTTTCCAGTGTTCAGCAACTCGCTTTGTGTTCTTATTCGTAACAGTTCGCTGCGACGTTTTTCGGCATTCGTGTTCTTTCTTTCGTAGTACATAGTTGCATTCGCGTATCTTTTTTTGAAATTAATATTTTGAATATATTTAAAAAATTTAATTTCATCTTTTGGTAAGTAATTTGCAAATATGTATACAAATATACATAATATAATATAAATATTTTAGAAAATGGAGTATGACGAAAAAATCGAATTAATTAAAGATATTGTGAAATGTATGGAGGAAGCCATACAAATTGATTCAGACAATAGTAAAAAGGGTGATATGTCTTTGTTTTAATAAATAAGATGTATTTCTTAATTGACAGAGCTGATTAATATATGTGATAGAGTGGACCAAATACCTAAAAGGAAAAAGAAACGACAATGGGTTAAAGTAAAGTGAAAGAGAATGAGAAAAAAACTCGAACAGAATTGCGCAACACAAGTTGCTCGTGTGAAGGTATTGGGCGAAAGCAAAAGAGAATCGCCCGAGAATTAGCAACAAAAGTTGCCTCATGTAATCGCGGACGAGACGATCAAATAATTGCGTCAAACACTTTAAGTGTGTTGGTGTCATCGGCTCTCGTCGGCTACACGTACACTACACCGACCTGTTGTCGACTCTGTTTGATGAAAATCAAAAATTTTTTCAATTTATATTTTACGGACGATAGTTTGATCGTCTCCACTCATGTTTGATAAGCATGAGCTCATTTGCAATAAAGATTTCAAGCTGAGAGGACATGAAATGAAGCGAATCGGAATTGAATTGACACAGAAAAATGAAGTGAATTGAAATAAGTCCGAAATTTGAAATTGTGTAATCAAATAAAATATAATAAAATCCAATAAATAAATAAAATATAATAAAATCAAATAAATAAAATCAAATAAATAAAATAAAATAAAATAAATAAATAAAATAACAAAAACAAATGCCAATAACAGATAACAGATAACACTGTACAACAGCTAATCTGGGGGGTGAGAAATTCCAAGTCAGGGTGATGGTACTAGGTCAGTTTTTTTTTGCCAAAATGTTACAACTAAGCGAAAAAACATCAAGATAAGGAAAAAATTTAAAAGGTCATAAAAAAACTGACACATACGAACGCCAAACCCTTTCAGGGTTTTACTATACTGACCTAGTACCATCACGCTGACTTGGAATTTCTCACCCCCCAGACAATAATCCCAAAAATGTTCCACAGTGTAATCATCAGACGCTGACATGATGACCGTTCCCTACGACCTCAAAACAGGAATAATGGGATGCCCAACTTATTCCAGTGTGAGAGCGCCTCAAAATAAGCGTTTTTTATAACATTTTCCATTGTGGCCAGATCGAACGAAATAATAACTTTTTGGCATTTAAATTAAAACACCCACCATTTAGTACGAATAAAAATTGCTATATAGTGGTCATTTATTATATGGAGAAACTATTTAAGTCTTTTTAAAGTATATTAGAACAACTGACGTTTGACCTTTGAATACCCAATAAAAGGATTTAAGCTTGTTAGCTCTCAGTCATTAAATGTTTTTAATAATTTTCCATTGAAAATATTACCATGATGCTTCAAATTACAAAACTTTTCATCAAATACCTTTAGATTTCACAGATTTATTTAATTTTCATTGTTTTACATTTATTGTAAGTGGTCTTGAACGATGCAACAAATCCCTCCGTTTACATATTTTTTTGGTAAGATTTCAATCTGGCCATCGCTCGTTTCTAATTGCTAAACGTCAAAACCTCCCCAATCCAGTCAACTGTCAAAGTTTATGTGGTTTTGACGTTTAGCAATTGTTCTCTCACTTCTAGTGAGAGAGGAGTTGGGCATCCCATTATTCCTGCCTCAAAACTAAACTGGTGTTTGACGTGTTAATTTGAACGTTTGCGGGCAAAACACGATTGAACATCACTAACACATATACACTGTTTGACGCAATTATTTGATCGTCTCCAAGGCACTTTATAGATATAGTTAATGACAATACGACAGCAGGCTCTCAGTTGTCGCTCTCGCTAAAAGTGCCCATACACGACACACAAGTGCGTTCGATCGGTGTGAATTCGTTTCGCCCATACACGACACACAAATCCAATTTGCGTTCGTTCTTCACACGGTGAACATGTGCGACAGGCAAGCGGAACATTTCTAATGTTGCACTTTTATCGATTTCTTTGTATTTCGTTAATAAATTATTCCAACTTTAATTTTTCTCAATTTTATTTTTATATTTATCACTTTTCGTTTGCCGAATTGCCAATTAATTTTTTATAAGATCAAAAAATTCTGATACGAAATTTTTATTAAAGGGGGAGCCTGCTTTAGGAACTTCAAACAATCGATTTTTTTTTGCTTAAATCTCTTTAAAAATTTTCTAACAATATTTACCCAAAGTTATAGATTGGAATTCGAAATATTGTCGAAACTAAAAGGGAAATAGTGACCGAGCGTCCAATAGATACATATATGTATGAGCGCTTGGGCAAAAAGCGAAAACTTTGAAGCGCGATTTCTCGGTTTTTCATTTTTACGATTTTTTTTAATTGGCGAGCAGGATAGAAAAAAAACTACTAAACACTACATCACTTATACATTGTACGATGGAAATAGTGAAATACCATAGACCTCTTTTTAAATTAATTAAAATCTAATGAATAATTACGTGTAAAAGAATGAAACCAAGGTATTTATTATCTACAAACGATTTGCTTTCCATTGGTTAATATTGTTTCGGTCTACAAATAAAAATTAGTGGGGTGGGGTGCTAACTTCCCCTCATATTTTGTTTAATTAATTAAAAAATAATGAAGGGTCTACAAAATTTTTTAATTGTATTACAATGATGTACAAAGGTCCTACTATTGATCTAAATAAAAAAACCAATGAATTTTCAATTATGTGGTGGCAACTACCAGCCACTGCATATTGTTGGTAGAAAAATTTGTTGTGCCGAAAAAATAAGCGAACGATCGCCGATTGTCACTTCCCTTGCCGCTCTAACAGCTTTACCAACAAACTTGTGTAAACGTGTATGTATATGTATGAGCGTGCATACATATCGACGCAGATTTTTAAATTAAGAATAAAAATATAATATGGCACATAAGCGAGTGCGGATAGCACTTAAAACAGTGGTCGGCGTGAGAGGATCTGTCACTGTGTTGGTGAGCACGAAAAAAAAGTAGCCCAGTGAGAAATTGGAATTAAAATTATTAAGTAATTAATAGTACAAAGAAAATTAACAAAATGTCTTTTAGTAATATATTCCCTATTATCTTTAAAAGGCTTGGAACATTAAAGGCATTGCATGGCACCAAAGGCATTTAGAATCATAAAATATTTCTCGCAGGGCATATTTGGTCTTGCGCTATAGTCTTGCGCGATGTTAATTCGTTGCAGGCTCGACAACGACTGAACGATAGAGCGTAAGCGTAGGTGTGAAGTTAGTTTGCACAATTGTGCTAAGAAATGTCGACCACTGACTTAAAACAATAATTTCTATGTATTTCAAAAAATAAACAGTGAGATGCAGCAAGAGATAGGCAGTTAAGAGGGATGATTTTCATTTAAGCGGAGTACTACTTAACCGGGAATCACTGTACACATAAACCAGAGGAATATTGAATATTTACTTTGATACATTTCTTGATTTGAATATCGACAAATAAACTATGTTGTCAATTTTATTCTAATATATTTGAATACTTATATTTGCGGGGTTGTCACTTTTTCCTTCTCATACAAATATCAGAAATTGTTCAATTTATTATTTTTAGCTTCTGCCACCGTCGCAAAAAGACGCTTGTTGGCAAAGGCATGCTCGGGGAGATGTAATGGTGTTTGTTTTTATGAATGATGTGAGCTTGCCTGTTGAAAGTGCGCTTGCGTTCATGAATGGAAATGGTGTTGTTGCGCGTTTTTCTACATATTGACTTGTGACGCTGCTTATGCTATTTGACACAATTGTTGTTTTATAATTTTTGCGGGTGACATATTTACATGTGTACGCATATGTATACAAGTATTTAGGTTTGTGTATGCATTATTTGTGTACCAATGTCATACGCAAATATTTATGTATGTACATATGAGCAGCGCGCACATGTTATTATTGATAAGTGATACAATGTCAGCCTGGAAATCAAACGCAGGATTGCTCTTGCCAACAGGTGCTACTTCGAACTGAGTAGGCAATTGAAAAGTAAAGTCCTCTCTCGACGAAAAAAAGCCCAACTCTATAAGTCACTCATAATTCCAGTCCTGCTATACGGTGCAGAGGCTTGGGCGATGACAGCAACCGATGAGTCGACGTTACGAGTTTTCGAGAGAAGGGTTCTGCGAAATATTTATGGACCGATGGAACGATGAGTTGTACGAGATATGCGACGACATTGACATAGTTCAGCGAATTAAAAGACAGCGGCTACGCTGGCTAGGTCATGTTGTCCGGATAGACGAAAACACTCCAGCTCTGAAAGTATTCGACGCAGTACCCGCCGGGGGAAGCAGAGGAAGAGGAAGACCTCCACTCCGTTGGAAGGACCAGGTGGAGAAGGACATGGCTTCGCTTGGAACATCCAATTGGCGCCACGTAGCGAAAAGAAGAAACGACTGGCGCGCTGTTATTCGGCTATAATCGCGTAAGCGGTGTCTACACCAATTAAGAAGAAGAAGATAATATGATTTGAATTCGCTAAAGCGAACATAAACATATGGTCATGATACATGTGAATATAAGTTTCGAATGATAAAATATACGATTTGAAAAATCTCAAGAGTTTTTGAGACACGAAAAGTTACTTGGGAATGCACAAATTAATTTAAATCCTAATTGCCTGTCACTATAACGATATAATTAGCGAAAAAGATGAAAAGACGCGTGCGTTCGATTTCAAGGTTTTTAGTACAATTTTATATTTCATTTTTTTAAATTTAGATTTAGATTACAAAAGATGTCACTTGGCGCAACACCGGCCGCCTTGATAGGATCAGGTTCCTTCAACGTCCATTGGAAGTAAGGCTAATTTGTGTATGGGGCGCTTAATCGTGCCCGCCTTCGTTGTTATGTCTGCGACTCGCACCTTGGCGTCTTGCCCTTCGACGGTTGCGACAACTCGTCCTGTTACCCACTGCTGCGGTGGTGTGTTGTCTTCGTGTACGAGGACGAGGTCGTCGGGCTGCAGATTCCGTTTCGGGTGTAACCATTTGGTGCGCTCTTGAAGACCCGTCAGGTATGTTTTGGACCACTATCGCCAAAACTGTTGCTTGAGACAGCAAACAAGTTGCCATCTCTCGCTGCAATGAATTGGGTCCATTGCTACCTGTGCTGGTAGGAGTGATCGCAGGGAGCACCCTATTAAGAGATGTGCTGGAGTTAACGCTTCGCCGTCGTTGGGGTCCTGGTTCAGAGGTGTTAGGGGCCGAGAATTGAGGATTGCTTCCACTTCAGCCAACAGTGTTGATAGCTCCTCTGCTGTGAGGAGCACGTTGCCGATTGCGCAAACGATAAGATGTTTGGCGGACTTCACCGCGGCCTCCCACAATCCGCCGAAGTGCGGCGACCGCGATGGTATAAAGGTGAAGCTGAACCCTTCGTCTGCGGCGAATCCCTTCAGTTCCGTTGCCTGGGCCAGAAACGCCCCTTTCAGCTCGCGCAAAACTGCCTGAGTCCAGCAACGCTCTCGCAGGTAGGTACTCTCCACAACTGGTCCTCATCTGAATCACTGCTGTTGCCAACATGACCCGATCCGGCATACTGGCATGAGTGGTTGATGGTTGCGGATGAAGTGCAGCGGGGAAGGAAACCGGATACTGGTGCAATAATGTGTGATGCGATCGATTGCACACACGACATCTATCCGCTCTGCACTTAGAGACAGTGTGTCCCTTACGCAAACAATTCATGCATAAGGGCACCGATTTCACGAACTCGAACCTCTGCTGCACCGGAAGCGCCTTGCAAGTGGGGCAGGCAGTCAAATAGTGGTCCTTAGATTTGCACTGCTGACAAAGAGACTGCCTCGTATTTGCTGGCACTAGCGCCGATTTGGTCCTGTCCATATGCTGTTGTTTCCCATGACTCGCATTGCTTGTTGGTATGGGCTTCGTCCTTGAATTTGATGCTCCTTCCGCTGATAGCTGCTGGAATCTTCGATTTAGGGTGGCTTCACATTCTTTCCACAGTGGCAGCTTGTCATAATCCAGCTATTCCTCGAATTTGGATCTGGTAGCTGAGTCGACCTTTGTCATCACTATGTGTATAATAATAGCGTTTGTTACATATTTCTTATCGCCCAGCGATAGCAATGAGTTATACACCGCTGACACTTCGTCAATCATGGATCGCAATGAAGGAATGGATGGCTTTGGGATGGTTGGCAGCTCAAAAAGTTTAGATATTGTATTGAAGAATATCAAACATTTATTATCATAAACTTTTTTGAGACTTGCCAACGCTTTCGGGAAATTTTCATCCTACATCTGAAACTCTTTAACTGTTCCCAAAGCCTCTCCAGATAGACAATTTACTAAATGGTTAAATTTTTCTATATCTGGGATATTTGGATCATTATGAACCAAGCTCTCGAACAAACTCATAAAATTTTTGAATTCGGAATATTCTCCCTTGAATTTCGGCAAATTCATTTTAGGGAGCCTTGAGCTGTGAGAAGCTACAAAAGATGTTTCGGCAATTGACGTTTTATTTTTGGCTAAAATATTTTTAATTATTGATTTCGTTTCAACAATTATGTCCTCTAACTCCCCTCGGTCCATGTCGTCTTCATCAATCTCTTCAATGTTAGATTGGCATTTCATTAGCTATTCACTATGTGAATTTAATATGTCCAGCCGACATTCCAACTCAATTGGATCTAACGTAATAGTTTTTTCTAAAAGGCCCGTCTTTATTCGCAAAATACTATTTTTCGCCACCGTCCTTTGACGCTTTAACGACTTTAAGTCGATCAACTCCTTACTTGGAGAGAGGTTGGCGATAGTTGGCTTTGGCTTGCTCATTTTTGCTTGTTTAAATTAAATTTCCGAAAAAAGACTATAACGGTTGGCAACAGATATATAAAAAATCGATAACGAAAACGAAAAATAAATGTCGATTCCCAAATATACGAAAGCCAAACCAATAAATGAGCAAAATGAGCAATAGCACAAAGAAGTAATTTAATCGGAAAATGTCCGAACGAAAATCGACAAAAATTGCGAAAACGACCGATAATTGCAAACGCGGATCGAAAAAAATTGCGAAAATCGAGATAATTTAATTTTGCAATTAATAATTTTTTCACCTTTATTTCAAAATAAAGGGCTACCGCAAAATCCCAAAATCTCTTATTCACTTTGAATTCGTACGTATATGTAGAAGTATGTATTAATATATGTATATATGTATGTACATATACATATACACTAGATACAGGGGCGTCGCGAGGATCCAGATCATGGGGGGTGAGTCCCTTTGAAATGCCGACTCATTTCAAGAATTTGCCGATTTAATGTATATGTTTATAAATATATTTAAAATAAGGATATCTTCATTTCTGATAAGGTATTACGGAGAAGTTTGACAACATAATAGCATAATTCATTATTTTATTCTCAAATAAGTATTGTACATATTAGTATAATCATCATTTAATATGTTTCTCTTAATATAAAATACATATATTGTTCAGCGACGTGTTACGCGGGAAAAAAACAAGATTTTCTTAAGAAATTGAATTGCAAAAAATATAAATTTCTGAGTTATATTTTCACTCTGCGATGTTTCAACATTGACCATTTTCCAACAACATCGCGCAGATCGATTTCGTCTACTTTATTCTTTGAAGAAGAAAACAGCATCAAAGAATTCAAACGTTCATCCCCCATCGTTGTATGCAAATCGTTGAAAACAATTTTCAATTTACTAAAGGAACGTTCACATGAAGCTGACGTGACAGGAGCAGTCATTATGTAATGAACAATTTTGTACGCAGAAGGAATGACCTTTCTCAATTTGTACGCTACTATAGAAATGTCATCAAAAGATTTACACTCTTTACATGAATCAAAAAGAATTTGTGTTTCAGCAAAAATACAATCTAGATCTTCACTGAAGAACTTAGGTTCCAATTGCACAACAAATTGTATAGATTCTATTGTAATATTACTTCTGTTAGCTGGAATCCTGAACATCTCTTGAATGGGTTTGAAGGTTGACATAGTTTCTTGCAAATTATCTTGAATACAATTTGTGAAATTTTCGAGGACAATTTTTGAATTCTTTTCTATAAAATGTCTGGAAATCAAAATTACAAGCAGTTGCTGGATTATCGTCATATTTCTTCGGAGCACGGCGTGTTCTGTGGTGTTTCGAAAAGTCATTTTCAGGGTTGATCTGACACTTTTCAGCAAATGCAACTGAACTCGCTAGCAATGCGTTAATTTATAATATATTCAACCACTGTTAATAGAACATTGTTGTGTTTTAATAATCCTCGTGGAGATTACGAAAAGGTGTCTTTTTAAGCTTGCTTCCGCAATTATAGAGCTATTTATTGCGTTTTACTGAAGTTAGAATGCCGGCTAGTGAATTCGCAATGGATATGACGTAAAAATTAATGTGCAATAATATATTTTGATGAAAATCTTAAAAATATTCAATAAGTTTTGACAACAAATTTCCGGGTACTTGGCAACTCTTACTGGAATTGCCGAAATGAAATTTCAAATTTTTAGTTATGATATTAAAACGGCCGAAAAGGCCGACTCGTTCATAGATGGGGGGGTGCCACGCGATGTAATGGCAGTAGCGATTTGATGTTGTATGATGTAAAGCTGGACACTTAGCGGTATGCCTTACTGGTTTCTGTAGCGGCACGGTTTTCCAGTTTCCTTACACTTATTTATGTTTTGTTTGTCTTTTTTACTTCTTTTATTCTTTTTAGAAATTTGGTAGCACAGGTAAGTAGAAATTTTTTTTTTAGCACACACTCTGTATCACGTATGTATTGTAGTTACGTATATAAATTTGTATGTATTTTTTATTTATTGTAGGTAATTTTATAATTTCTTCTGTTTAGCTTTCAACGATTTGCTGCTGCACATATGTATGTATCACTTCACTCACTGTAGATAGGGATCACTCCACTTTTAAAGTAACACCTTAGTATATGTATGTATGTATGTACGTAAGTATCACTTTTTTTTTGCATATGTATATGCCTTGCTTTTTCGGTTTTTTTCATTTTTATTTTAAGTGTTTAAGGTGTCTTAGGGTTATATTTGTTTTATATATTTTTTCACTAATTTCACTGTGGACACTTAGCGGTATGCCTTACTGGTTTCTGTAGCGGCACGGTTTTCCAGTTTCCTTACACTTATTTATGTTTTGTTTGTCTTTTTTACTTCTTTTATTCTTTTTAGAAATTTGGTAGCACAGGTAAGTAGAAATTTTTTTTTAGCACACACTCTGTATCACGTATGTATTGTAGTTACGTATATAAATTTGTATGTATTTTTTATTTATTGTAGGTAATTTTATAATTTCTTCTGTTTAGCTTTCAACGATTTGCTGCTGCACATATGTATGTATCACTTCACTCACTGTAGATAGGGATCACTCCACTTTTAAAGTAACACCTTAGTATATGTATGTATGTATGTACGTAAGTATCACTTTTTTTTTGCATATGTATATGCCTTGCTTTTTCGGTTTTTTTTCATTTTTATTTTAAGTGTTTAAGGTGTCTTAGGGTTATATTTGTTTTATATATTTTTTCACTAATTTCACTGTCGAGTCGAAAACCGAAAGCCGGAACAGGTAATTGGTTCGAAAGAATTATTAAATCACTATTAATTGTATTTCAGTTTTAAAACAATTTTTTTTTTTTAATTTTGAATTACTCACTTAGTCGTTGCTCAGGCGCCATGAAAAGTTTCAAGCGTTTTTGTAATACGATAAATAGTTAGGGATGCGCAATTTTAAATCACCCCAATTACCTGTCGCGAAAAATACTTATAAATTGTTCCGGTAACGAAAAAGCGTGCGTTCGGTTCAACGGTTCGAATACAATACCAGTTCTTTATTTCTTAATCTAATTGCTAAGCCTAAATCTTAAAACTAACGGCTTAAACTAGTGGTAACATAAATATGTATTAATAAGGGGTAAGTATAATCATCTTTTCGGCCGATAGCCCATGATGCTAGTGCTGCGTATTTTCTTAAGTTTGTATAATAATTGTATTATTATGTAAGCTTTTATAAAATAAAAAAAAAATAAAAAAAAATAAATAATCATCTTTAACTTTTCGTTCAATATTGTAACAGATTATGGTAAGTATTAAGGTAAGTAGTAGATTGGTATTACGAATGCCTTATCAAGGTAAGTATTTTATAATCGATTTTCTTAATTTAATTTTTAGCTTGTGGATGGGACGCTTAATTGTGCCTGCCTTAGTCGCCACGTCTGCGACTCGCACCTTGCCGTCTTGCCCTCCGACGGTGGCGACGACGCGTCCGAGTACCCACTGCTGTGGCGGCACGTTGTCCTCGTGGACGAGTACGAGGTCGTTGTGCTGCAGATTGCGAGTGGGGGCAGCCACTTGTTGCGTTCCTGAAGTCCCGTCAGGTATACTTTGGACCACTGTCGCCAGAACTGTTGCTTGAGACAGCAAACAAGTTGCCATCTCTCGCAACAACGAACTGGGTTCACTGGCACTTGCTCTGGAAGTAATGCTCGCATGGAGCACCCTATCAGCAGATGCGCTGGGGTTAGTGCCTCGCCGCCGTTGGGGTCCTGGCTCAACGGTGTTAGGGGCCGAGAATTGAGGATGGCCTCCACTTCTGCCAGTAGGGTTGACAGTTCCTCTGCGGTCAGTAGCGCGTTGCCGATTACGCGAACGACGTGATGCTTGGCGGACTTCACCGCGGCTTCCCATAACCCGCCGAAGTGCGGCGCCGCGGTGGTATAAAGATGAAGCTGCACCCTTCGTCTGCTGCGAATCTCGTCAGGCTTGGACCCATTGCTAGAAACGCCTCCTTCAATTCGCGCAGCTTGCGGTCGGCGCCGACGAAATTGGTGGCGTTGTCGCTGAATATCTTCGTCGGTATTCCTCGGCGTCCAATGAACCTTTTTAGGGCGAGAATAAATGAATTAGAAAATAGGTCCGAAACTAATTCTAAATGTACTGCTTTTGAAGTGAAGCAAACGAAAACTGCAAAAGCGGAAATTTAGTATCGTAAGGGAGAGGTGCATTTAATAAGCGACCTCCTACTCGGATTAATTTGAACGACAGCGATTTATCCGAGCACTCATGCAAAACCGGGTTGAGTTTTTGCAAGTTTGCGGGTAGGGTGGTACCTTTATGCAATTTTTGAATAACATCCGAAAGTTCTGAATGTTGGACCACTTGTGCAATTTTTAGAAAACTCAAGTTTAGCTCTTCTGAAGTCAGATCTTGTCCATGGAGGATTTTGTTGGTCGTCTGATCAATCGTAATATGTATGCGACCACACGAAGCAATTTTTTATGAGAAGAGAATTTTTCAATAAGGTTCAATATTAAATTTTTCTCTGCAGTCGAAATTAATGTAAATATATTTTTCTTCTTCCCTAATGCCTCGTCTTCCGGTGAGAGCTGGAAGTGGTTGTTAATTGGCCATAATGCAGGGTCTTCTAGGAAGAACTGTAGACCGCCAAACCATATTGAATTATTCAATTCGTCCACGTTACAACCCCGAGACACTTGATCCGCAAGATTTTGTTTCGTTGGCACATGTCGCCAATGTACCTTGTCAGTCAACTCTTGGATTTCGGACACTCTGTTTGCGACGAAGGTTTGTAGAAAAGATGGATGTGTTTTAATTCAATGTAAAACGAATTCAGAGTCAGTCCAAAATGTAATATTTTCGAGATGTCGACTCAACATAGGCGCTACTCTTGACCATAACTTCGAAAGAAGATGTGCTGCCGAGAGCTCAAGACGCGGAAGAGATTTGGTCTTCAGCGGAGCCACACTAGACTTTGCAGTAAGCAGCATGCATTTAATACCACTAGCAGATTGGCTTCGTATATGCAGTATCCGTACGCCCTTATTGAGGCGTCGGAGAAGCCATGTATTTGGCAGATGGCACTCGACTTAACGTTTACGTAACGAGGGATGCTTATCGATGAGAGCTGCATTAGGTTGGCTTTAAAGTTCTGCCAGCTAGTGTCAAGGCGCAATGGAATCGACTCATCCCAATCTAGTTTTTGGATCCAAAGCTCTTGCAATAAGATTTTTGCTTTGGTAACTAGTGGGACTAGTAATCCAAGAGGATCAAAAAGGCGAGCAGAAACTGACAATATGTTTCGTTTAGTGGCTCGCAGATCATTAAAATTGTCATCTAAAACAAATCGAAACAAATCCTCTTTCGGCAGCCAATGGATTCCTAACGTTTTAGTGGAACTTTTGTCATTGAAGCTTAATGACTTTTCAGTGCAATCACTGTCGAAAAATTTAGGGTGGTTCTAAAACCACTTCGTTAAGGTGAATCCTGCCGAGTTTAATATTTTAATTACCACACTTCTCAAAAGATCTAGAGACTCAAAATTTTCGGACCCTGTTAATAAATCATTAACACAAAAGTCTCTTTTGATGTCCAATGAACCGAGAGGGTATTTCATCGTATTGGCATCACTGAGCATTTGCGAACACCGTGTTGCGAGAAATGGAGCAGGCGCAGTGCCGTATGTTACGGTGTTAAGACGCATTGATGCGGAATGAAGTAGTGTGGCTCACTCGGGATCTTATTGCTCGTTATTCATTCATAAAGTCCAGATACATTTTACGAAGTTCTGGATCTTTTAATGTCCTTCTCGCCAGGGCCTGAAACCGCCGAACTGCGATTTCATATGAGTGACCGAGTAACTTACGGTCAGATTTAAAGGGAATTCTGACTTGAAACCGTCCTGAAGGCAATACTTGAGTAGTATTAACGAAAAAATTTTCACACTCTTGTTGCTCTGGTGTGAATTTGATGCCATTTGATTCTGAAGGTAATTCTTCTAGAGCCCAAAATTTTTGGACTACTGAATCTATTGACGTAAAGTCTTCTTCAGCTTGGCATAATGTGCTATGTAATCTGGGAGGAGAACTTATATTACTGGCGTATTTGCCAGATACAATCCATCCTAAAAGGGTTTTTTGAAGAGTTGGTTGGTTAACCATTTTTAGTTTGACCAACAGCTAAAAGATCGCAAAATGTTTCAGCACCCAATAGGATATCCACTTTTTTAGATTTGTGGAATTCTGGGTCCGCCAATTCAATATTGTGCGGAATTTTCCAGCCACTAACATTGATGTTATGGTCTGGATGATTTGCCGAAATGCATCGCATTACCCAGAATTCCGCCGAAAATTTAAAATTATTTAACCGCGACTTGTCAAATGCGCTAAGTTTTGACCCCACTTTTGTATTGGAATTGCCAATTCCAATTACGCTTAATGTTTTGTGCTGACGGCGAATCCGCAACTTTTGTGCCAAGTCCTCCGTCATAAAGTTGACCTGGGAACCTGAGTCCAGCAAAGCTCTCGCAGGCAGGTAATCTCCACAGCTGGTCCTCACTAAAATTACTGCTGTTGCCAACATGACCCGATCCGACATACTGGCTGTATGCATGGCATGTGTGGTTGATGGTTGCGAATGAGGTGCAGCGGGGAAGAACACTGGATACTGGTGCAACAGCGAGTGATGAGATCGATTGCATATGCGGCAACGATCCGCTCTGCACTTAGAGACAGTGTGTCCCTTACGCAAGCAATTTATGTATAAGGGTACCGATTTGACGAACTCGAATCTCTGTTGCATCGGAAGAGCCTTGAATGTAGGGCAGGCAGTTAGATGGTTTCCCTCGATTTGCACTGTTGACAATTAGGCTGCCTTGTGTTTGCAGCAACTAGCGCCGATTTGGTCCTATCCACTTGTTTCTGTTTCCCATGACTCGCATTGCTTGTAGATATGGGCTTCGTCCTTGAGTATGATGATCCTTCCGCTGATAGCTGCTGGTATCTCCTATTTAGGGTGGTTTCACAGTCCTTCCACACTGGCAGTTTGTCATAGTCCAGCGCTTCTTCCCATTGGATCGGGTGGCAGAATCAACCTTTGTCATTACAATGTGTATGATTATTGCGTTTGTTATTTGTTTTTCATCGCCCAGCGATAGCAATGAATCATATACCGCTGACACTTCGTCAATCATTGAACGCAGGGATGGCGCAGATGGCTTTGGGATGGTTGGCAGCTCAAAAAGTTTAGATATTGCATTGAAAAATATCAAACATTTATTATCATAAACTTTTTTAAGGCTTGCCAACGCTTTCGGGTAAATTTCATCCGATATCTGAAACGCTTTAACTGTTCCCAGAGCCTCTCCAGATAGACAATTTACCAAATGGTTAAATTTTTCTATATCTGGGATATTTGGATCATTATGAACCAAGCTCTCAAGCAAACTCATAAAATGTTTAAACTCTGAATATTCTCCCTTGAATTTCGGCAAATTCATTTTAGGGAGCCTTGAGCTGTGAGAAGCTACAAAAGATGTTTCGGCAAGTGAATTTTTATTTTTTGCTAAAATTGACTTAATTATGGGCTTCGTTTCAACGATTATGTCCTCTAACTCTCCTCGGGCCATATCGTCTTCATCAATTTCTTCAATCTCTGATTGGCATTTCATCAATTTTTCACTATGTGAATTTAATATATCTAAACGACATTACAATTCTATTGGATCTAAAGACATAGTCTTTTCAAGAAGGCCCGTTTTAATGCGCAAAATACTACTTTTCGCAACTGTTCTTTGACGTCTTAACGATTTTAAGTCCGTCAACTCCTTACTTGGAGACAAGTTTGCGAGAGTTGGCTTTGGCTAGCTCATTTTTGCTTGTTTAAATTAAATTTCCGAAAAAATACTATAACGGTTGCAAACAGATATATTAAGAATCGATAACGAAAACGAAAAATAAATGCCGATTCCTAAATATAAGAAAGCGAAACCAATAGCAATAAAAGTTGGCAACAAATATATTTGGAATCGGTTACGAAAACGAAAAGAAAATAATATCGATTCCCAAGTATACGAAACCAAACCAATTAATGCCCAAAATGAGCAATAGCACATAAAAGTAATTTAATCGGAAAATATCCGAACGAAAATCGACAAAAATTGGGAAAAAACGACCGATAATTGCAGACGTGGATCGGAAAAATTGCGAAAAACGAGATAATTTAATTTCGCAATTAATAATTTTTTCAAAATCCCTTATTCACCTTGAATTCGTATATGTACGTATGAGTATGTACTAATATATACATATATGTACTATGTATATATAATAAATACAATCCAATACAATATAGTCAATATGATATAAAGTGAAAAGTGAGAGCCAAAAACTGAAAGTGCACTTGTTTTTTTTTGTAGTTTGCTGTTTTTTTTTTGCATTGCTTTCAGTAATTCGCACCTGTTACCTGATGCGTCGGCGCTTACGTCCCTTTGGTACAGGATGCAGCGGCAGCTCATTACCATGACGGCAGGGGCAGCAGCGGCTTGATGGCAACAACGACTTGATGGCAGCGGCTGAGTGATGGCAGCAGTGGTTTGAGAGCAGCAGCGACTTGATGGCAGCGGACTGATGGCAGCAGCGACGTTATGGCAGCAGCGGAGTGATGTTGTAAAAAACTGGACACTTAGCGGATGGTCTTGCGGAGTTTTGTAGCGGCACTGGAAGCGGTAACTTTTAGTGGTACGGCACAAAAAGCGGTAGATATTAGCGGCACTTCACTGTTAAATCTCAATATGGAAATATTTCGAACACTTTGGTGCTGTTATCATGAAACTCACTGTACTTGCAGTTTCTTTACAACGTACATATATATGTATATGTCTTTATATATACATATACATACATACATCCACCAGCCCAAGTCTACACTTTTTATTCCTTTTCTTTATTTTCTCTTGCTTTGGATAATTGCCGGTGTGTCCATATGTATGTACTTTTATAACGCTAGCACACTTCACTTCTTTTTAAATATATTTTTCTCCTTTAGCCTTTTTTGGTATATGCACATATTTGCCACTGTGTTTAACACTTTCACTCCACTTTTCTATCTTTTTGTTTAAAAACTTCTTTAATTTTTATGTTTTATTTATTTCTTTATTCTTTTTTTGTTTTTGTATGTACTTAGGTACCACTGCACTACACGGTTTTGTGATGTTTTTTTTTGTTTTAGGTTTGATTTGTTCAATTCGTTTTTTCGCACTTCACTTCCGAAGACCGAACACCGAAAAACATTGACAGGCAATTAGTTACGACAGCGAAAGTTAGTACTAACAGGATTAGTTGGCACTTTGAGAAAAAATTAACTAAATCCACGCACTATGTCCCTGCTCGGGCGCCATGAAAAATCTCAAGAGTTTTTGAGACACGAAAAGTTACTTGGGAATGCGCCAATTAATTTAAATCCTAATTGCCTGTCACTATAACGATATAATTACCGAAAAAAATGAAAAGACACGTGTGTTCGATTTCAAGATTTTTAATAGAATTTTATATTTCGTTTTTTTAAATTTAGATTAAGATCTCAAAAGATGTCGCGTGGCGCAGCACGATTTATATATGTACATTTATCACTATTGTAATATATTTAATTTTTTTAATATATTATGATAGTTTTTTATATACATATGTAATGAGCTATACACATAAGTATGAATATATCAAATACAAAAAATAATTAAGAAATAGGCTTTATTTTCACATTAACTACGAATATTGCTTTGAAAAAGTAATTTTATTTAAATTTATTCAATTGCACATCTATTCATTTACATGCACAAAAAGAATTCATACGAATACACATGTTTGCATATAAACGTATAAAAATATAAGCAAAAGAGCGAACATACGTCTGTTAGAGCAATATATAGTTTTGAGCATAATTTTTATTTCACGCTCAGCTCTGTTCAAACGAAAATGTTAAAATTTCTCCTGCCGAGCTGGCAGTGGTGAAACTCCTTCATCTCGACCGAGTTGGCCAAAAATATTTTTAAATCATCCCACTTAACTGCCTATATCTTGTTGCATCTCACGGTTTGTTTTTTGAAATGCATAGAAATTGTTGTTTTAAGTACTACTTGCTTAAGTGTCCTCACTCGCTTATGTGCCATATTATATTTTTATTTTTAACAAACCACAAAAATCTGTGTCTTTGATTGTGACACATAACCGGGATTGACTGTATTTGTCAAGGAATGTAAAAAATATTTTTACGCGGCTTGCAAAAATCTGCGTCGATATGTATTTACGCTCATACATATACATACATATTTACACAAGTTTGTTGGTAAAGCTGTTAGAGCGGCAAGGGAAGTGACAATTGGCGATCGTTTGCTTATTTTTTCAGCACAACAATTTTTTCTATCAACAGTACAATGTTGTGACGCTTTGTCGAGACTTTGACTCTTTGACAAAACGTGAGCTTCGCCATTGGTTGTCCGTGTCAACGGAAGTTTCGCATGAAGCATTCTTCTTCTTAATTGGCGTAGACACCGCTTACGCGATTATAGCCGAGTTAACAACAGCGCGCCAGTCGTTTCTTCTTTTCGCTACGTGGCGCCAATTGGATATTCCAAGCGAAGCCAGGTCCTTCTCCACTTGGTCCTTCCAGCGGAGTGGATTTCTTCCTCTTCCTCTGCTTCCCCCGGCGGGTACTGCGTCGAATACTTTCAGAGCTGGAGTGTTTTCGTCCATCCGGACAACATGACCTAGCCAGCGTAGCCGCTGTCTTTTAATTCGCTGAACTATGTCGATGTCGTCGTATATCTCGTACAGCTCATCGTTCCATCGAATGCGATATTCGCCGTGGCCGACGCGCAAAGGACCATAAATCTTTCGCAGAACTTTTCTCTCGAAAACTCGCAACGTCGACTCATCCGTTGTTGACATCGTCCAAGACTCTGCACCATATAGTAAAACGGGAATTATGAGTGACTTATAGAGTTTGGTTTTTGTTTGTCGAGAGAGGACTTTACTTTTCAATTGCCTACTCAGTCCGAAGTAGCACCTGTTGGCAAGAGCAATCCTGCGTTGGATTTCCAGGCTGACATTATTGGTGGTGTTAATGCTGGTTCCTAAATAGACGAAATTATCTACAACTTCAAAGTTATGACTGTCAACAGTGACGTGAGAGCCAAGTCGCGAGTGCGACGACTGTTTGTTTGATGACAGGAGATGTTTCGTCTTGCCCTCGTTCACTGCCAGACCCATTTTCTGTGCTTCCATGGCCATTCTGGAGAAAGCAGAACTAACGGCGCGGGTGTTGAGGCCGATGATATAAATATGCTCGGCACCGGTACACTCTTATAAAAGATTGTACCTGCTCGATTAAGTTCTGCAGCATTATTTTCTCCAGCAGCAGGTTGAAGAAGTCGCACGATAGGGAGTCGCCTTGTCTGAAACCTCGTTTGGTATCGAACGGCTCGGAGAGGTCCTTCTCGATCCTGACGGAGCTTTTCGTGTTGCTCAACGTCAGTTTACACAGCCGTATTAGCTTTGCGGGGCTACAAAATTCAGACATCGCGGGATAAAGGCTCCTTTTCGTGATGTCAAAAGCAGCTTTGAAATCGACGAAGAGGTGGTGGGTGTCGATTCTCCTTTCACGGGTCTTTCCCAAGATTTGGCGCATAGTGAATATCTGGTCGGTTGTTGATTTGCCACACTGATAAGGTCCAATCAGTTTGTTGACGGTGGGCTTTCATCTTTCACACAATACGAGACATAACCTTATATGCGATGTTAAAGAGGGTTATCCCACAGTAGTTGGCGCAGATTGTGGGGTCTCCCTTTTTGTGAATTGGGCAGAGCACACTTAAATTCCAATCGTTGGGCATGCTTTCGTCCGACCATATTTTGCAAAGAAGCTGATGCATGCTCCTTATTCGTTCTTCGCCGCCGTGTTTCAATAGCTCGGCCGGTAATCCATCGGCCCCCGCCGCTCTGTCGTTCTTCAGACGGGTAATTGCAATTCGAACTTCTTCATGGTCGGTCTGCTCCATCGTTATCCATTGGGAAATCGGTTTCGCCATCTCCTGGATCTCCTGGCATTGTGCGTCCACTGCCATTGAGCAGGCTGGAGAAGTGTTCCCTCCATAATTCAAGGATGCTCTGGGCATCGGTCACTAGATCGCCTTAGTGGGTTCTACGAGAGTATGCTCCGGTCTTGAAACCTTCAGTTAGCCCCTGCATCTTTTCGTAGAATTTTCGAGGATTACCCCTGTCGGCCAGCTTATCAAGCTCTTCGTACTCACGCATTTCGGCCTCTTTCTTTTCTGTCTGCAAATGCGTCTCGCTTTTCTCTTCAACTGTCGGTATGTATCCCATCCCGCACGTGTTGTGGTCGATTGTGGAACTTTGCGAGGTAGGCAGTCTGTTTTCTCTCCGCTGTGACCCGGTACTCTTCGTCGTACCAGATATTCTTTTTGCATTGTCCGAAAAGCAATGGTTTCGGTTGCAGCTGTACGTAAGGAGTTTGAAATGCCGTCCCACAGTTCCCTTATACCGAGTTGTTGACGAGTGCTTTCAGAGGGCAGGATTGCAAGTCGAGTAGAAAATCGTTCTGCTATCTGTTGTGATTGCAGCTTCTCGACGTCAAACCTTCCTTGTGATTGTTGGCGTGCGTTTATTGCTACACAGAGGCGGGTGCGAATCTTGGCTGCAACAAGTTAGTGGTCCGAGTTGATGTTAGGACCTCGGGGCGCACGCACATCTAAAACACTGGAGACGTGTCGTCCGTCTATCACAACATGATCGATCTGGTTGGCCGTTTTACGATCCGGAGACAGCCAGGTAGCTTGATGTATCTTCTTATGCTGGAATCTAGTACTACAGATAACCATATTTCGTACCCCGGCGAAGTCGATCAGCCTCAACCCATTTGGGGATGTTTCATCGTGGAGGCTGAATTTACCGACCGTAGTGCCAAAGATACCTTCTTTGCCCACCCTGGCGTTAAAGTCGCCAAGCACGATTTTGACATCGTGGCGGGGGCAGCCTCATAAGTGCGCTCCAAGCACTCATAAAAGGCATCTTTGGTCACATCGTCTTTCTCTGCCGTCGGAGGCGTGGGCGCAAATCGAGCGATATGTTGAAGAACTTCGATTTGATGCGGATTGTGGCTAGACGTTCATTCACCGGAGTGAATGATAGTACTCGGCGACGGAGTCTCTCTCCCACCACGAATCCTACACCAAACTTGCGCTCCTTTATATGGCCACTGTAGTAAATGTCACAAGGACCTACTCGTCTCTGTCCTTGTCCCGTCCATCGCATTTCTTGGAAGGCGGTGATGTCAGCCTTTATTTTTACGAGGACATCAACCAGCTGGGCAGCGGCACCTTCCCAATCAAGGGACCGGACATTCCAGGTGCATGCCCTCAATTCGTAGTCCTTACATCGTTTGCCATGGTCGTCATCAAAAGGGGGGTCACTCATCCGAGGCTGTTTGCTAATTTTCATTGGTAGAATTTTTACGTGGCGGGTCCCAAACCCATGGGCATCGGTCACTAGATCGCCTTAGTGGGTTCTACAAGAGTATGCTCCGGTCTTGAAACCTTCAGTTAGCCTCCGCATCTTTTCGTAGAATTTTCGAGGATTACCCCTGTCGGCCAGCTTATCAAGCTCTTCGTACTCACGCATTTCGGCCTCTTTCTTTTCTGTCTGCAAATGCGTCTCGCTTTTCTCTTCAACTGTCGGTATGTATCCCATCCCGCACGTGTTGTGGTCGATTGTAACTTTGCGAGGTAGGCAGTCTGTTTTCTCTCCGCTGTGACCCGGTACTCTTCGTCGTACCAGATATTCTTTTGCATTGTCCGAAAAGCAATGGTTTCGGTTGCAGCTGTACGTAAGGAGTTTGAAATGCCGTCCCACAGTTCCCTTATACCGAGTTGTTGACGAGTGCTTTCAGAGGGCAGGATTGCAAGTCGAGTAGAAAATCGTTCTGCTATCTGTTGTGATTGCAGCTTCTCGACGTCAAACCTTCCTTGTGTTTGTTGGCGTGCGTTTATTGCTACACAGAGGCGGGTGCGAATCTTGGCTGCAACAAGATAGTGGTCCGAGTTGATGTTAGGACCTCGGGGTGCACGCACATCTAAAACACTGGAGACGTGTCTTCCGTCTATCCCAACATGATCGATCTGGTTGGTGGTTTTTCGATGCGGAGACAGCCAGGTGGCTTGATGAATGTTCGTATGCTGGAATCTTGTACTACAGATAACCATATTTCGGGCCACGGCGAAGTCAATCAGCCTCAACCCATTTGGGGATGTTTCCTCGTGGAGGCTGAATTTACCGACCGCAGTGCCAAAGATACTTTCTTTGCCCACCCTGGCGTTAAAGTCGCCATGCACGATTTTGACATCGTGGCGGGGGTAGCGCTCATAGGTGTGCTCCAAGCGCTCATAGAAGGCATCCTTGGTCACATCGTCCCTCTCTGCCGTCGAGGCGTGAGCGCAGACCAGCGATATGTTGAAGAACCTCGATTTGATGCGGATTGTGGCTAGACGTTCATTCACCGGAGTGAATGATAGTACTCGGCAACGGAATCTCTCTCCCACCACGAATCCCACACCAAACTTGCGCTCCTTTATATGGCCACTGTACTAATTGTCACAAGGACCTACTTGTCTCAGTCCTTGTCCCGTCCATCGCATTTCTTGGACGGCGGTGATCTCAGCCTTTATTTTCACGAAGACATCAACCAGCTGGGCAGCGGCACCTTCCCAATGAAGGGACCGGACATTCCAGGTGCATGCCTCAATATCGTAGTCCTTATTTCGTTTGCAATGGTCGTCATCAAAAGGGGGGTCACTCATTAGAGGCTTGTTGCGTCTTTTCATTGGGGTGTTTTTTTTTACGTGGCGGGTCCCAAACGCAGCGCACAACCCTATGTAGGGAATGTTTCGCCTTCTCACTTTAGCTCGCCTTCAAACGGATGTTCTTAGGCTACCCAGAGGATCAAAGACCGGAAGTAGTGAGCTGCTTGAGTCATATGTAAAAGAGTCGTTTCTGGCCACTCCCAAGTGAATGGCGATCAGAGAACTTTCCTCACTTGCGTGAACTTCTACACATGACCCCATCCTACATTTGAATTGCCCCTATGTATTTCAAAAAACAAACCTTGTGTTGCAGCAAGATATAGGCAGTTAGGAGGGATGATTTTCGTTTAAGCGGAGTACTACTTAACCGGGATCCACTGTACACATAAATCGGAGGAATATTGAATATTTTTTTTGTCACATTTCTTGACTTGAAAATCGACGAAGAAACTATGTTGTCAATTTTATTCTAATTTATTTGAATACATATATTTGCGGGGTTGTCACTTTTCCTTCTCATACAAATATCAGAAATTGCTAAATTAATGATTTTAGCTTTTGCCATCGTCCCGAAAAGACGATTTTGGGCAAAGGCTTGTTCGGGGAGATGTGATGATGTTTGTTTTTATGAATGAAGCAAGTTTGCCTGTTGAAAGTTCGCTTGCGTTCATGAATGAAAATATTGTTGTTAGGTGTTTTTCTACAATTTTGGGCATCGACTATTTGGCTGCCATATTGACTTGTGACGCTGCTGACGCTATTTGAAACCATTGGTGTTTTTGTAGAACAATATTTATCACTTTTGCGGGTGACGTATGCATTATTTGTGCGGGAATGTCAAACGCACATGTCTACATGTGAACGGATATAAGTATGTATGATGCTATTTGAAACGATTGTTGCTTTTGTAAAGCAATGTTTGTAGTTTTTGGGTGACATATTTACATTTGTACGCATATTTGTATGTTGGTTTGTGTATACATTATTTGTTCGGCAATGTCGTCCACATATGCATATGTATGTACATATAGAGCAGTGCGCGCACACTCTTTACTGATAAATGCTAATATCACGATTTGAATTTGAATTCTACTTACATATGTATATATGTAACTATGTGCTAATAAATATCTAGATGCGTAAGAAAATTTAAGTGAAGAAATGTAATTTACATACAATATTAATGTAGTACATATGTTATTTAGGATATTATGATAGTATGTCATATATATACTCTTATTCTGTGCACTTGACCAATTAATAAAATATTGAAAATTAACTCAAATATTTACCAAGTCAGAAATATTTTGGTATTCTGTGACAATCTTGATAAGTAAAAGCTTTAGTTCGTAAAGCTTTTCCCCACAGGTGTGGTGAACAAAATAATGTAAATAGAAAACAGCTGATTTCTATTCAAATTATTCGTTAAAATGGACTGTTCCGCAACGTAAGTTTTCAAATTATAATTATTAAAAAATTTATAATTTAACTTTTATTTGGGAAACCCAAACACGATAGAGCTACGCACGACAGCTGGAGGCATACGTTTTATTTTGCCAAGTACACCCAGAAATGGGTACGGGTAAAAATTGCCCAAAAACGCCTCAACCGATGAAGGAGTTGTGGCAACAGTTGGCAGATGAACTTAATTCGTGCAGAGGACTAATACGAAGTACTGCAAAATGGAAAGAGGTAACATTTTAGTTTATTTTTCGTTTATTTATTATATTGTGTCAATTTGTAGACGTTAGGCGTTTCGAAAAGCCAACTGCGCACTCGTGCAAGGCGGTTGAAAATGAATCAAAGGCTCACAGGTGGAGACCCAAGTTCCAAGCCTATGACGGACTTTGAAGAAATGGCTTTGTCTACATTTGGCTCGGGTGCTGTACATGGGATGCAAAATGTACAAAGCCTTGGTTTAATGCCAATTGAGCCAACGGTTGAATGCGCAATTACATTACCCACGGGTAGTCCTCTGCAATTATGCAGTCAGGTAGAAGCAACCCCAAATCCCGAACATTATCCAGTAAGTCCATTGACACCAACTACATATCTTAGCTTGGAAAACCAGGTAAGTTTTCATTATGATATAATTACAAAATACATACATTTTTTTTGCAATTTCTTATTACGTTTTTTCGTTTAAGGATGTTGCAACTTCGGTGCTATCACGAAGTGCACGAAATAAGCTCATCAGCACTTTAATAGCTGATATACCAAAAAGGAATGCTGCTGAAGAGGAGAGGCGACGGGAGCATCGTGAAACGATGCAGGCCATTCAAGGCGTAACTAATTCAATAACGGAGCTAATAAAATCGTATATTAATAATGTAAAATAATTTCTAAAGTTTAATTAAAATTAAAAAAACTTATGTGTAATACTTTTATTTAATTAATATTTATTGAATTAAATAAGTTTGGTTGTTTTTTGTTTTAGAAGAAGAAAAAAATTAAATACAAATTTCAATTTGTTTTCTTTTAACAAAAAGGATAAATAAATAAACAAATAATGCAAGTAAGTAGTGCATTTCGAAAGTCGAATTGTGAGAATATTTATATATGTACATATATGGATTGGCGTCTGTATATATATAACTAAAGAGTTGATATATATCTTGATCTTGTTCTTTCACCTTCGCGCTGCACAGTGAAGAGTTATAATCATTAATTGGAGAATCAAAGTCTTCTGCAACCGCGTCATCTATTTCGTTCAACCTAATGCCTGCTTTCGTTATTATATTATGCAACATAACGCAAGCACTAACAAACAAAGCGGAAGTTTCATTTGCATAATATAAAACTCGGTGCTTCAAAGATTTAGATTAGATTTTAATACTCCAAATGCTCTCTCTATGCAGTTTCTTGCAGAACCATGTAATTTGTTGTATTTTTGCTCTTTATGGGTATTAGGTGTTCCCACTGGTGTTAAAAGCTACGGTTCTAGAGGATAACCTTGATCGACAAGAAGCCAAGGTTCTCTCCGTTGTTGCTCAGACGTATTAGTATGCTGACAAATGAAATGTTCTCATAGGTCAGAAGTTGCCCAAATTCCAGAGTCATGTGTTGCACATTTACAAATGTAAAACATAAACGGTGATCGCAAACCTAAAAAACGATACATTCAAAAATTGCTTTGGCATGTATGTAGAGTTGAGTCCCCATTTGTAGGGTGGGTTCGTATTTAATATATAAAAGTGTTTATTTTATAAAATTATTTGTTTCACAAACATGTTCTTATCTTAGTTTTACAAAAATGTTCTAGCCTTAGTTTCTCAAACTGTTTGCAACTGGCATCGTGCTCGTCCGCGTGTCGACTAATATTTTGAATGTTGTTCGAGTGTCATTCGAATGTTGTTCGAATTAAATTTTGGTCAGAGGTGTATTTAAAAGGCACGTCCGTTACGTGTGGACCTTTGACCCACATGTTCCACTCCCACAATCGGCCGTCCTGCATCGCCATTCTCCCCGAATGAAGTGTTTCACCCCTTCATATACTCTGCCACATAAACAGTACCGGTTTTTCTAAACTTCATACCTGCCGTCTATGATTATTTTCTCTTTGTATCTTACAGATATTATTTTTAGCCAGTTTTGAAATGTCATTATTGGAAAATTGTTGCGTATTATGTCTTTGATTAGTTTTCTAAAGTCACCACAAAGCCTTTTCTTACCATGTTTTCTTAGAACCAAAACAACTGGAGAAGCATACTCAGAGTTGCTTTGCCTTTTAGTCAATCAATTATCTATTCTCTTCTGATCAGCGCATGAAACACGTGTTGGTGTTTGGTAAAAAGGAATATCATCTATTACCTGAATCTTTACGTTCAAATTACCTAAATCAAGATTTGATGCTGTATCTGGATTGGTATCTTTTTCTTCAAGGGCTTCACAAAGTGCAGCAAATTCGGTTAAGGCCAAATTACTTCCAATTGCGTTGTCCTCTTCTTTCTGTACTTTAAATCTTATATCGTCTACGAAATCGCTTTCGATTTTACTTTGACATACATGTCTTGTCTCTAAACTATCTTCATCACTTAAACTTTTCAGCTCTTTCCTGCCGAATTCAGCGCCCTTCTCGCTAAAACAACTATTTACTTTCTTCAAAATATTATTACCCAGAATGACTTTGCATGGCAAATCATTCAACTCAGTAACATGGAAAGTTACTTCGAAATTAATCCCATCCACTTCGATATTTACTTCAAAACTACCCAGTGTACATACTTTACTGCCTTTAATCCCTCCCAGGAACAAACGATTGTCGCTAAGCTTTGAAATCCCTACACGCTTATACATATCAAATCTCATCAAACACACGTCAGCACGTCAATTAGAGCACTAATTATCAAGTCACCCATCTTTATTGGTTTAAAAATGTGACTCTTACTCCAAACAGCCAAAGCACTATTGTCTTTTGATTCTGTTTTAATATGCCCGTCGCCTCTACGATCGCACTCAAATTGACGATGACCTATCTGTCCACACTTGAAACACTTTATCTGCTTTATATTATCACAACCGTTGGCCAAATGAGATTCACTTCCACAATTAAAACACTTTCTTTCGACCCTTGGTTCTACCGGCGTTGATGCGCCATGCCATGATTTCTCTCTCATCGAGAATCATGTACCCTCTCATATACTCTTAACTGCTCTTTGAGCTCTTGAATTGTTCGCGCCTGATATTAAACCGTTTTATTTACCTTCGAATCCGGGATTCCTTCAATAAAATACAAAATTAGACTCTCTTCATCTAAATTCACTGGCTTGGCAATTTCTATCAAAGTGTATAAATATTCACAAGAACTTTCATTATTTTTCTTACGACAATTCTGCAATGTGCGATGAATATCGAGTGACGTTGGTCTCACACCGAACTCACTTCTTAACGCTGATTTTAAAGAACTGAAACTTCTAATTCCTGTCTATCTACGCACAAACAATTTGGCTGCCCCTGAAGATGTCTTGTAAACAAAAATTGCTGCAAACTATTCCAATTTAAAATTACCGCGTTATCCTCAAACTCTTCTAACCATTTATCAATACTCAGCTCATCTGTACCATTAAACAATGAAATACTTCCTTCCATATCCCTCAGTGTGAACTGCGGATTGGACATTATATTGGCTTGGTGAGAGGTTGGTGCCTCTACCATTGTCACTGAACGTAATTCACTTTCATCTTCATCCTCATCCTCCGACACATGTCCGGAGTGTAATAGCAACCTATCTCTTAATTCACATTTCCTACCTTGAACACTCAGTCCAATTTCTCGCAACTTTCGCTTCAAAGCTACCACTGTCAAACTCAAAATATCCTACACGTCGATCGTTTTTGCCTATTAGGCAGAGAACGTACATTTATAGACAAGGTTCACGGTGTGCCGATTGTCAAAATGTTCCTTTTTTTGGAGGGGTTGAGTTTTCTATTAGTGGATTTGACCACAAAAAATTATTAGCGGATTTCACCAATATCTAACATGAAGGGGTCGAAAATAACAGAATTGAGCATGAAATGAGAAAAATACAAATAAGAGACAACCAATGAAGTTAAAGCTATGCATATATGTATATTTACATACTTATGTATATACATGCGCTTTTTGGTTGAGGATTAGTATGTTAGATTTTTTTGATATACATATGTATGTTTTCATGGAGGAATTGCGCCAAATGTATTTACAATATACATACATATGTATGCGCTTTTGGCATATTAGGCTTTTCATATTTATGTTTGTACTTAGATTTTTACGTATATATGTACATATGTATATAATATAGGTAATATATGTTTTAACGGGGAAATCGCGCCAATAGGAACCACAAAAGCTAATACAAATGTATGTACATATGTATGTGTGTATTTACAATACACCCAACTCTTTTTTTACACGGATTGGAAGTTACGCGGTTGATTTTTTTTTTTGTAAAAAAGTCGACGGCGCAGGGCCTTTCGGAAAGTAGTCCGACAGTTCAAAACTCTATTGCCGGAAGAAAGTCACCATCGAATAATTTGATGAAGCGATAGACTGCAAGCGACATTTGTGAAATATTAAAATACACACGTTCTTACGGACACAGTTATATAGTTGTGCAGCTGCCTCAATTCCCAATACCAATCTGCTCGATACTACCCGAACTTCCATATACTACATATAATGGTATACATATATAAAATTCGATTCTCATATTGACGTTTTCCACTATAAAGTATTTCCAATGATTTGATTCTTGCAAGTTGCAAGAGTATAAATTGTTCGATTGCACCCGAACTTAGCGCTTCATTACTTGTTATACGCTGAACAGGGTATATTAAGTTTGTCACGATGTTTGTAACACCCAGAAAGAAGCGTCGGAGACCTTATAAAGTATATATATAAATGATCAGTATGTTGAGCTGAATCGATTTAGCCATGTCCGTCTGTCTGTCTGTCCGTCCGTCTGTCTGTATATATTCGAACTAGTCCCTCAGTTTTTAAGATATCGTTTTGAAATTTTGCAAACGTCATTTTCTCTTCAAGAAGCTGCTCATTTGTCGGAACGGCCGATATCGAACCACAACATATAGCTGCCATATAAACTGAACGATCGGAATCAAGTTCTTATATGGAAAACTTTCACATTTGACAATTTATCTTCACCAAATTTGGTACAGATTATTTTCTAAGGCAACAATGTAATCTCCGAAGAAATTGGTTAGATCGGTTTACTATAGCATATAGCTACCATACAAACTGAACGATCGGAAACAAGTTCTTGTATGGAAAACTTACACATTTGACAATGTATCTTCACCAAATTTGGTATAGATTATTTTCTAAGGCAACAATATAATCTCCGAAAAAATTGTTCAGATCGGATTACTATAGCATATAGCTTCCATACAACCTGAACACATATGTAATTACTAAAAGAAATGCCGGTGCCGCCGAAGTTAAAGTTTTTTCTTGTTTTTATATAGATACAGCTGCGCGCAATGTGTTTGTTTTGTTTTACATCAATATTTGACATTTTTTAAAAAAATTTGAGTGTTATAACTAGCATGGAGGTACTGTTCTTTGTGTATGCGGCAATTGTTGAGGAGGAGGAATCGGGGGGTAGGAGGAAAATTTTGAAGGGTTTACGAGACAAAAGCGATCCTTTTACCATGCAAGACACAACATTTATAAACACATTTCGATTCCCAAAATCGCTATGTAAAGTACTTATAGGTGAATTGGTGCCGCATGATGTGCAGAAGTCGAGTATATCTTTTGATCTGCGTTTCCTGGCGTGTTTGTATTTTTACGGGCATGGCTCTTACCAAAAATGCGTTGGTAATAGTTATATGCTCTCTATGACCCAGTCCTCTGTGTCTAGAGCTCTGCACTTTATTTCGAAATTAATTATGGATGTTAAGGGCAGTGAAATTTATTGCCCTTCAAGCGCGCAGGATGTTTCAGATACAAAGAAGGGGTAAGACAAATAAATATAAATAAATACATTTTCTCTTAAAGATTTTACACGAAATTTGGGATCAACGGCACAATCGGCGCAATCGATTGTACCCACATTGGGATTGTTTCACCCTCAAGTACAGACGCATACATATCTTTATTATCCATTTGTGTTTTTGTTTGTTTATTTTTACTAAAACAACAAAATATGCCTCACAAGAAATCTCTCAAATTTTTCCTCTCAACTCAGTTGAGAGGTTTTTTCAGAATTGGGCTGTAAGCATTTTCGGTACCTATAACCCTGACCCTATTTGTATATTTTTTAATCAGGAGGATTTCCTCTTTCCAACGGTACCTTTAGATCGCCAAAGTTATCGGAATTTTGCCATTTGCCCACATATTACTGCAAATTAAAATACTAATATAATATACGTATATATGTACATATATGTACATATACATATAATCGCATCTATATGAGGTTCATTAAAAAATTGTTAATGTATCCTATTAGGCTATGAAGATGCACCTAGGCATTTGTGGACGGTTCCACGGCCAAGACGAAGATGCTGCATTAGCAGCTGCGTTGCGAGACAGGCGACTCTTTTTGGATTCCCTAAAAGGGAAGATGTTCGCCAAAGTTGGGCAAAGGCTTGCAACATAGTCGCATCGCCTTCCGATTCCCTGTTTATTTGTCGAAACCACTTTGATCCTGAGTTTGTCACTAAATTCAGACTTCTGCCTGGGGCTTTCCCTTGTTTAAGATTAGAGTCATAACTAAATCATAGCACATCTAGCTCTGACTCTGATTGGGTGTGCCCGCCCGTCACTACAACTTATGTTCGTCCTTAAGTAGCTGTAGGAGGTAGTGTAGAGGACGACATAACTTTGATGGAATTTGAAAAATATTCCATCCTAGAGAAAAAGAGATTAGGATTAGGGGCAGAAAGTAACTGCGAAGGCTATGCATTAGACAGAAGCGAGCGATTTGCTCGATCCGCGCGTTATTATCAAAGTAATGCGCTGAAACTAAATAAAAAGGTCAAGGAGTTTGAGGGGGTTATTCAAGACTTAGAAAAAAAATATGAAGAACTAAAAAAACGTGCAATAGTTGCGGATGAGACTTCTAGCCAAGACGCTTTAACATTCGCTAGGATGATCGTCACGAAACGCAATCACTTTTTTAGTGACAATGAAAAGACATTGGCACAAAACATTAGTTATATGTCCACCAAATCATATAATTTCATGCGTGACGATTTAGGTTTCTCTTTACCGAGCAAAAGTTCCCTTTTGAGATGGCGCCCCTTAAAATATGTTGTTCCTGGCTTCGATGCCACTGTCATAACAAATTTAGGCATAATCGCCAAAAATATGTCCGATCTAGAACGTAATTGCGTTCTTTTATTTGATGAAATCATCGTAAAGTCCAACCTAACTTACAATAGAGTTAGAGATATTATTGATGGGTTTGTAGATTATGAGGACGACCATCGCGAAATGAAAATAGGCAATAAGTGTTGTTTCTTTATGGTAAAAGGGTTAAGTTCAGGTTGGAAATATGTATTTTCATACTTTATTTCCAAAGGTGGACTTACTATTCAAAATTTATCCGAAATTTTGAATAAAAATCACACAGCACTAAAGTCCATTGGACTTAATGTTAAGGCTTTGGTCTGTGATCAAGGGGCTGCAAATTCTTCGATTTTTAAAACGATAAGAATTAATGTAGGAAATCCGTTTTACATGCACGATGGTTCAAAAGTGTATTGCTTATATGACTATTGCCATCTAATTAAGTCCGTCCGCAATACGTTGATGAAATATGATATTTCAACTCCTGATGGAATAGTCAGTTTTAGTGTTATTAAAAAACTATTCTCTATTGACCAGAGCAATACACACTTTAAAATATGTCCGAAACTTATGGAGTCACATATTTATCCGAGCGTTTTTGAAAAAATGTCAGTAAAACGTGCCAGTCAAGTTTTCAGCAATTCGGTCGCGGTTGGCATCGAAATGGCTTATAGCCAAAATCTATTCGGCAGTGACGAATATTTATTAAAATGTGTAAAGCCTATGCAGTTATTCGTCAAGAGAATGAATGATCTCTTTGACGAGTTAGACTGCAAGCAATTTAATTCCAAAAATCCGTTAAAATGTCCGCTCATAAGAAATGAATTCGGGAAGGTCCAACGCCTCTATGATCACATTGCATTTTTACAATCCATTAAATTACCTGTCGGGGCTCGGGTTAAATGTATTGTTAGCAGAAGAGCTTTTTAGGGATCAAAAGGAATTAAAATATATATTCCTTGGGAAAATGAATCAAAATGCATTGGAGAATTTCTTTTATAGAGTCCGATCGAGTCAGGGTATTAATACCCATCCGACTGCCCATGAAATCCAGTACATTGTAGGTCGTCTAATATCTATGAAGATACTTAGGCAAAATTTTGAAAATAAGGGTGCCAATTGTGAGGATGATGACGATGTCAATTTAGATTGGAATTTAGGCCCCGAAGATCGTCATCTAGATATACGGGGAAACGAACAGGAATCTGAGCAGCTCGACCTGGAATCTTTTACTATTCCAGCTATGGCTATGGTATTTACCAAAAATTCTGTGTAAGATCCATTGCGAAAAATGCACCAAAGCAATGACGAAGACACAAAGGCACAGAGGCCCTCATCAGAGCAAAAAATTACCATTTTAAATGGAACATTTCGTAATTCAGTTTTAAATTTAATTTTTTTATATTAATAATTTAATTAAAATTTTTAAATTGTTAGTTTTAAGTAAAAATATTTCAATAAAAATACCTTACATATTTAATAAAAAAATAAAAAAATTGTCTTTATTTAGAATAAAATCATTTTGGATTTGTTTCAGTTCATTGTCATGCAAACCAACAATTGTACATACATATATGCATGCATATGTAAATTTGTATAGTAACGTCGGCACGACAAAAAATAAACATACATACATTTATTTCAACAGAAGCATACACACAATCAATGATGCAATGAAAATACGTTTGCGTTCATGAATGAAAATTTTGTTGTTGTGTAATTTACTATAAATTTTGACGTCGAAATTCGGCTGCCATAATGGTTTCTGATGCTTTTTCAAACGATTGTTGTTTTTGTAGAACAATATTTGCAGTTTTTGCGGGTGACATAGTCACAAGTGTACGCATCTAAGTATGTATGTTGTGTATGCATTATTTGTGTGGGAATGTCATACGCACATATTTACATGTCTACACATATAAGTTTGTATGATGATGTTTGAGACGATTGTAGAACAATTTTGGAATTTTTGCGGGTGACATATTTACATGTGTACTCATATACATACATATTTATGTTGGTATGTTTGTGTATTCTAGGGTTCTCATTTACTACTCCGTAGCAGCAAAATTTCTAAAATTATTGCTATGCTATCGCTACCGCTCTCACTTTGTCGGGAGCCACAGCGTAGCTTTAGCATAACAATGTAAAGAATGTGCTCTACTCTGCTCCGAGTTTTGTTAGGTAAAAAACTATAGCTGGAGCGAGAGCAAAAAATTAAGTTCTGCGCTATGCTCTGGCGTAGCGGTAGCAAAATATTGGGAGCGGTAGCACAGCAGAGCTAATGAAAATTTTCATGTGCTACAGCTCCCGCATGTGTTTGTTGTTTTTTTTCTTGTTTGCTATTTTCTGGCATAATATTTGAATTAATTGAATAATTCAAACAAAACAATGCTATGCAAATCATTTTGGCACTTGTTGCGTCAACTCCCTTTATAAATCTAAAATCAAATATTTTAAGAAATATATTAATAAAGTGAATTAGATAATAATTGAATAAATTATAATTTTTTTTATTATGTAAAATATTTACCAATTTTATATTACCAAAAACATCATCAATTCCAAATGTATTACAATACTCAATTACTATGAATTTTCGAAATTAGTTTTAACTATGTACATATACTTTCCCCCTTTTTATATACATTAGGGTGTTTTTTTTTTTTGAACTATTAATTTTTTCAGTCCCGTCACGAAATTTCCTTGGAAATACCCCAAAAAAAATTCCCTGAAAATTTTAGTTCTATTCTACCATTCCCAATATTTAGTAATTTTATAATTCTTTAGGAAGAATCAGTTTGAAATTGTACGCATATACATACTTCAATGTATATTGCAAAGAATTGAAAAGATTTCTGTATATCTAAAATTATAATAAACCTTTTTATCAACACTCCAATTATTCCGCTTTATCTTTACGTTAGATATCGCGTTTGGTTTGTTATGAATGGATTTGCGTCCTTGACCAATAATTTAGCAAAGTATCCGCAGTGCCTTGACGATGAAAATTCCATTGCCATTTTTTGTTGTGATATTAAATATATCGGACGGGCTCGTCTTAAAAAAAAACTACCTGGTAAAGAAGCAAAATCAGTATAACCCATATACTAAGCATGTTTGGAAATGAAAATTTTTACTTATTCTTTCTATTTTTGAATTACTAAAATTTTTAAATGATTCTTACATAAATTTTGATTTATTTATGAGCTGTATTGAAATTTAGCATAAAGAGATAAAATATATCCTATGTCCTTACCCTGCTTCTAAACTACCTCCCCACCAATTTTAAGCCAAATCGGTTCAGCCGTTCTTGAGTTACAAACGACTTTCTTTTATATACCAACTTGTACCATACTTGTAAATGCCAGAAAATAGCAAAAAAGAAAAAAAAAACAACAAACACATTCGGGAGCTGTAGCACATGAAAATTTTCATTTGCTCTGCAGGTCTACCGCTACGCCAGAGCATAGCGCAGAATTTAATTTTTTGCTCTCGCTCCAGCTATAGTTTTTTACCTAACAAAACTCGGAGCAGAGTAGAGCACATACTTTACATTGTTATGCTAAAGCTACGCTGTGGCTCCCGACAAAGTGAGAGCGGTAGCAAGAGTAAAATGAAATGCTACGAGAGTAGCGTAGTTTTTCAAACGCTGGTGTATTCATTATACGGCAATGTTATAAGTTCATATACAGTTATGTGAAAAATAACTGACAGTGACCTGCAGTTAATGATGTTAATGTACATCCAGATATGTAAGGAAATTAGCGGTAGTTAACTAATCATATTTATTGCGAACAAATTAAAAATGAGTTTTTTTACAGTTTTAAACATATTTTGCTAGGTTTTGTATTTTATTTGCATTTAGGGGATGTTCGAGCAAGCAAATAACTGCGGCAGTATTGCAACCCTGATGTTTTTTTTGCAGATACTCAGCTGATGCTTAAACAAATATTTTGCAAATATTTTGCGCGGTGTGCAGGTGCATTGAAAAAGTGAAGTTTAAGAAGTCTTAAAACTGAATTTTGAATCAATTTAACAGTGGTGTATAATAATAAACAAAGTTTTAGCGTAAAAAAGTGGCTTATGACCGAAATTTTAAAGAAGAGGGCAATAGTAAAATCGCAAAACTTCTTTAAAATAATTCGATTTTATCATCTAGATATATGTATATTTATCACATTTTCAATGTCTCGTGAAACACAATTAATGATAATAATTAGTTATAAACACAAATAAAGAGCGATTTCGCTTGCCTCATTTTTGCCATCATAAATTTTGTTGATGCCGATTTTGTCACTTTTGCGCGCAAGAAATGTCAAAATTTGAGTTGCTCGAACGTTTGACATTTGCAAAAGTCGCTACATTTTTGCGTCGAACGTGATGCTTTGCAATATTGCCGCAGTGATTGAGACTCGAACATCGCCTTATTTTCAACTAACGATATTAGGATGTGAAAAAAATGACACTTTGCGATTTATTTAAAAAAATACAATATTAAGTAAAAAAAGTAACTAGTTTTCACTCAGAAGTGATGATATTAATTACTTATTAGTTTAATTTTTTGTTATTTAAAATGGACATGTTGTACAATTTTGTTCTTGTTTTGTTTTTATGCATCCCTGCCCTTATTATTTTTCACATAACTGTACATTAACGCGCGCACATATACTTATGTACATACATAGTGTATTGATAAATGATAAAATAACTTTTTGAATTTCTAAAAACCAAATAAAAATATTAAATGTCCAAATTGGTTATAAGTGATAAGTGTTAATATCGGTGTTAGATGATGAAAGGTAGGATTTATATATGTAAATTGATTATTTTAATATTAGTATTTAGTATATTAGCCAAAAGTGGTGAAATCCACTAATAGAAAATTCATGGCTCTTGACAGTTCACACGCTTGTCCGTAGTTGAACCTTCTCTATAAATGTACGTTCTCTGTATTAGGTTGATTACAATTTCTAAAAAATATACATACATATACATCTTAAAATAAAAATTATTCCTTAAACAATACTGTATCAATTAAATATGTGCATAAGTAAATACCAATTCATTTTAAGTCACAACATTTTTATGAAAGTAAATTTTACTTTGAAGTATTGTATTTCTACTGACTCAGATATATGTTCAGATATATGTACATATAATACACATCAGCAAATTAAATTAACAGGCATGTTTTACGCAGCATTTGCAAGTGTAGCTAATTCTTATAGGAATGAACAATTAACATTACTTCAACACACTTATACCAATTTATACAAAAATACCTTTTTGTCAATTACATTTTTTACTTCTGCTACTTTGTTTTAATTTAATTTCTTAAATATTTCATACATACATATGTACATTATTCCTTTTCTTCTCTAACCCTTCTGCCTCATTGTATTTTCTTCCTTGCCGCCGATAATTTAATTTCTACAGCTTTGCAGCTTCGCACTTCTTTCTGCTTCTCTCCCTCTCTCGACGTTTGAATTGCTGTACTTTGTGGAACTTAGCTCAATAGCCGCTACACTTGGAAATTCTCTGATGATCGTCACGCTTTCGTCAAAATTCCGTTGTTCTTGCAAATTTGAATTTTTATGCTAACTGCCACCGCGTCTTCTTGGAATGTTGAACTTCTATGGAAAATTTTTGCACATTTCACATATATACATACATACATAAGCCGTTTGCATGTTGCATATGTATGTAAGTAATACCCATCACTGAATTTAAATGTTTAGTCACTTCGGCACTTTTCAAAGTTCAAAGTTTTATTTAAACACTACTTTTCTGTTTATGCACATTAACTTAGTTTGAATTAAAACTTTTCTGTTTGTAAAATTTTAATTTTATTGGTAGAGTTGAATCCCTATTTGTAGGGTGGGTTCGTATTTAATACATACAAGTTTTTATTTTATAGAAGTATTTGTTTCATAAACATGTTCTTATCTTAGTTTTACAAAAATGTTCTTCTTTTAGTTTCACAAAAATGTTCTAGCTTTAGTTTCTCAAACTGTTTGCAACTGGCATCGTGCTCGTCCGCGTGTCGACTAATATTTTGAATTTTGTTCGAGTGTCATTCGAATGTTGTTCCAATTAAATTTTGGTCAGAGGTGAATTTAAAAGGCACGTGCGCTACGTCTGGACCTTTGACCCACATGTTCCACTCCCACAATCGGCCGCCCTGCACCGTCATTCGCCCCGAATGAAGTGTTCCACCCCTTCATATACTCTGCCACATAAACAGTACCGTTTTTCTAAACTTCATACCTGCCGTCTATGCTTATGTTCTCTTTGTATGTATGTATTTTTCTAAACTTCATACCTGCCGTCTATGCTTATGTTCTCTTTGTATCTTACAGATATTCTTTTTAGCCAGTTTTGAAATGTCATCATTGGAAAATTGTTTTGTATTATGTCTTTGATTAGTTTTCTAAAATCACCACAGAGCCTTTTCGTACCATGTTTTCTTTAAACAAAACTTATACTATGTTCGGACCGACATTGAAAATATTTTGAAAACACATTTGTATGTTGTGGAATGTAAGTCGTTCGGACCGACAATGTGTGTTTTCGATGAGTTTTCACTGACAAATGTCAATACGGGGATTCTATTGCTCTTGCAAGATGACACAAAATGTAAAAATCCTATACCGAAATATGCAAGGCCAAGAGAGCTGACGGCACGAAAATAAACATGAATATTGGTCTGACGTATTTTACAGCCAGAGCAAATAAACTTTTGCGTGTGTTTGTTGTGCCATTGCACCACGAAGAAAATTCTGCAATTGGTAAACCGTGCAAGGGTTTTGCAAGAACAAGAGAATCCCCTTAACAGTGAGCAGCTGTATTTGTATATGGAATGTAAACAAATATCAAGTGATAATTTAGGACCGGCAAAATATGTCTTCCAAAAAAATCGGTTAAACTAGAGCAGGCACCGATAATAATGAGTGGAATCTAAGTTTTCAAGTAGTTTTCAGCGAAAACTGTGTTTTCGTTTGACAAAATTTACATGGACGAAAACACAAGTTTTCGTGAGAAAACCAGTTTTTCTCACGAAAACATGTTTTCAATGTCGGTCCGAACATAGTAATACTGCTTCAACATTGATACTGTAGAATCCTTTTCTATTTAAATACATTATAAATTAAGAGGACGTTTGATATTATTTGATGGTGGAGCAATGATAGCAATATGCGTGCAGTCAATTTCTCTTATGGTGCTTTTTATTCCAAATTTTCTAAAAAGTCTGGAGTATATTTCAAATAAATTAGCTTAATTTAGCATATTATTATTTGCATTACAATAATACTTGCCCCGTTTTTATTAAAGCTTCTTCCTCTGTTGAACTGGGAAACTTTTTTTCTCCTCCCTTCACCTTCACGATTAGTTTCGCTACAGCTCGCACACTTCTCGTAAGGGACGACTGACTCATTGGCAAGTTGACGTTGTCACCTACACATGTGACGTTTTCTGATTATCATGTGGGACCAGTTCATGAAATAGTTAATCGAAAATTTTGCAGAAAGGTATTCTCGCTCAAAGAAAATGGATTGCTATCGTCGCGTAAACATTTTAAATGCCGCGCGCGATTCCCATTCTCACAATTTTCATCTTCGTTATAACGAGCACTGCTGTCAAGAGCATTTGACATCTTAACAACTTATAATGAAAAGAGCTTTTTATTTCAGACACAAAATACCAAATGCGTGATAAATTTAAAATTTTGACAAATTAGAAATATTTTAAATTTGTCAAGTGCACAGAATATGGGTAATAGCATATATACAAACATATTCACATATGAAATTATATTATAGTATCAAACAAAAGAAATATTTAAAAAATAGCCCTTTTTCGTACATTAACTACAATAAAAATATCGGGTGATTTTTTAAGAGCTTGATAACTTTTTTTAAAAAAAAAACGCATAAAATTTGCAAAATCTCATCGGTTCTTTATTTGAAACGTTAGATTGGTTCATGACATTTACTTTTTGAAGATAATTTCATTTAAATGTTGACCGCTTGGCTGCGTCTTAGGTGGTCCATTCGGATCGGAGGAGGTCAATTTTGGGCAGCACCGAGCATTTCAGCCGGAATAGCCCGAATTTCTTCGGAAATGTTGTCTTCCAAAGCTGGAATAGTTGCTGGCTTATTTCTGTAGACTTTAGACTTGACGTAGCCCCTCAAAAAATAGTCTAAAGGCGTTAGATCGCATGATCTTGGTGGCCAACTGCCCATGCATCCCGAAAAATGCACTGTTTGGTGTGGTTTGTACGCTGGTGGAATCATTGGACCGTATTTTTTCAAAGATGCTGTTGGACGCAACGTTACGGTGAATGGCGATCGCTATCGTTCGATGCTAACAAACTTTTTGTTGCCAAAAATAGAAGAACTGAACTTGGTTGACATGTGGTTTCAACAAGATGGCGCTACATGCCACACAGCTCGCGATTCTATGGCCATTTTGAGGGAAAACTTCGGAGAACAATTCATCTCAAGAAATGGACCCGTAAGTTTATTTTTCAAGATCATGCGAGTTAACGCCTTTAGACTATTTTTTGTGGAGATACGTCAGAGTCTAAAATCTACAACCTAAACCAGCATCAATCCGGCTTTGGAAGGCAACATTTCCGAAGAAATTCGGGCTATTCCGGACGTTAATGCTCGAAAACTCTTCGCCCAAAATTGAACTTTCCAAATGGTTCCACCTAAGACGTAACCGCAATCAACATTTAAATGAAATTATCTTCAAAAAGTAAATGTCATGAACCAATCTAACGTTTCAAATAAAGAACCGATGAGATTTTGCAAATTTTATGCGTTTTTTTTTAAAAAAAAGTTATCAAGCTCTTAAAAAATCACCCGATATAAGCAAAAGGCCAACATACGTCTGCAATAGTAATGTATATTCTGATCATAATTTTCATTAAATGCTCAGCTCTGTTCACGCGTCTCTGTTAAAATTTCTCCTTCTGAGCTATCTGTGGTGAAACACGCTCATCGCATTTTGTTAGCTTTTGACAGTTCACACGCTTGTCCGTTGTTGGACCTTCTCTATAAATATACGTTCTCTGGTTTGTGTTTACAGCTTCAGAGGTAAACAGTTTTTATATTGCTAATTAAATGATGTGCAAGTATATTAACAAAAACAAATTTTAATATTTTTAGATGACAGAAAATAAACAACGCACAGTTTGCTATCCATTTTTCCAATATTCTTAACTTTTTCGCACACTTTTATTTCACTTTCTTTTTTAATAAATGAACAAATTTCACTATCAGCTGTCTAAATGCACAAGTCTGCCGTCTGCCACCATAAAATTTCAATGCGCATTAGTGTTGCTTAAGGCGCATTAATTTTGCTCGTATGTCAGGGCTATAAAGCAAGATTGATAAAGTTAGATGTATAAATATATATTTGAAATATGTCGAAGATTTTAATAATAGCCCTGACAGACGACAGCGCTAATTTGCATTAGCGGGCTTAATTTACATTTAAATGCGCACTTGACCCATGTTAAGGCAAGTTTGTAATGCACAAAAATTTCGTGCATTTAGCTGAATTTACCAAATTCGACAGGCAACAGCTCAAAAATGGCCCATTTTTGCTATTTTTTGACAGATGTCGCTTGAGGTCTGCCGCCTCCTTTGCGTTTGCAGCATCAGAGGTAAGCAGTTTTATATTGCTAATTAAATTATGTGCAAATATATTAACAAAAACAAATTTTAATATTTTTAGATGGCAGAAAGTAAACAACGCACAGTTTGCTATGCATTTTTTCAATATTCTTAACTTTTTCAGACACTTTTTTCGCATTACAATCAATTATTGCATTTAATTTCACTCTATTGTCTTTGAACGTAGTTAATAATAAACGTATTTTTTCGTTAAATTTATGTTGTTATTCCAAATATACCAAAATTTCTATTAATAATTCCTCTTATTAATTTTTATTTCACTTATTTTTTTAAATAAATAATCAAATTTCACAATCAGCTGTCTAAATGCGCAAGTCTGCCGTCTGTCGCTTAATGCGTATTAATTTTGCTCGTCTGTCAGGCTATAAGTTTGTGTTTACAGAAGATTTTTTTTTTTATAGTAGGAGGAAGCATCGAAAGCCGGAGTGCGGGACTTTAATCCGCTAAACCTAACCTACTCCCAACTCAAGACTCTCCCACGGAACCACCAGATAAGGTACTACTTCATGGGAGTGACAAAACATTTTACGCCTCCTCTATAGCACAGACGGACTGACGCCTATTCTGCTGTATCTGTCTTAATATTGTCATGATGGAATTTGCCGCTTCGCGAACAGCTTTCCACTTCTCAGAGGACTGACACATAAGTGCAGTCAAACTTTCCACCATTAAACTACCACCTAGTGCTGTTTTTAACTTTTTCCTTATTTTTTGAAACCGAGGACAATAGAAAAATACGTGTTCAGAGTCTTCTATTGACTCCGTACACATCGAGCAATACGGACTGACGTCATTTTGAAATTTATATAGGTAGCCTCTAAAGCACCCATGTCCACTTAATATTTGGGTGAGGTGGAAATCCAGGTCCCCATGTTGTCTACTTATCCACGTGTGGATGTCAGGTATGAGTCTGTGGGTCCACCGTCCTTTAGTTGAGGTTTGCCACCGTTGCTGCCACATAGTTATGCTCTTCTTTCTCTCTTCTTTCTTTAGGATTTCTGTAATTGGCGCTGATAGTTCATATAATCTCGCGAGCTCGTCACCCTGGATGTCTATGGGCGGCATACCAGCTAGTACTTCAGATGCTTCGCTGGAAATAGTTCGGAAAGCACTTGTTACTCTTATTGCTGTGAGTCTATGCACCGCAATTATAGGCCTGGCATACGCTTTTATGTTTAGTGTCTGTATCCATACTGGAGCTGCGTACAGTATAACTGAGCTCATCGCTTTTGCGATTAGAAGTCGGCGGCTGGAGCGCACACAGCCTCTATTTGCCATCATTCTTGACAGGGCATTATAAATCTTATTTGCTTCATTTGCTATGTTTGCCAAGTGCTGCTTGAATTTCAGTTTGGTGTCCAATATTACCCTTAAATACTTCAACTGTGGTTGTGAAATAATCAAGCACTCGCCTATAGTGAGAGTTACTTTTTCCTCAATTTTCCTGGTGCTTACGAGCAATACCTCCGTTTTGTGCTCAGCCAGTTCCAAACTCATGGACGAAAACCATTGGCGCAGACCATTTATGTATTCGTTACATTTATTTTGCAGGTCATCAAGTTGTTTAGCTTCTGCTACCACTATAAGGTCGTCCGCGTATGCGATTAGCTTAACGTTTTTTGGTTGTGGAATTCTTAGCACCCCATCATGTACTAGATTCCATAAGGAAGGGCCTAAAACTGAACCTTGTGGTACTCCACTTGAAATAGGGTAGCTCTTGATGCCTTCGGTGGTGTCGTAAAACAGTCTTCAATTTTCAAAATAACTCATAACGATATTTATGAGGTACAGAGGGGCGCGTATTCGATATAAGGCTTCGAATATATTTTTCCATTTAGAAGAGTTGAATGCATTCTTCACATCCAGGGTGATCAGCGCACAATATTTTTTTGTACCACCTTTTCATCTTTTGCCACTTGCTGCTCTTTTCGCAGTGTCGGCAACTTCTTTCAGTGCATCGACAGTAGACCTCTGTTTTCTGAAGCCGTATTGTCTTTCTGATAGTCCACCGGCCTCCTGGATTGCAATCTCCAAGCGGTTTCTTATTATGCTTTCGTACACTTTGCCCATTGTGTCGAGCATACACAGAGGTCGATACGAAGAAGCTTCATCTGGTGGTTTTTTTGGTTTTGGGATTAAAACCAGGCGCTGGATTTTCCAGGGATCGGGGAACATCCCTTCTTTTATACATGCGTTGTACATTTTTGCGAAAAGAGAGGGCTTTAAGATTATGGCTACCTTTAGAGCTCTGTTTGGTATGCCATCGTTACCAGGCGCTTTGTTGTTTTTGATTCTTTTAGCTATGGCCAATAGTTCTTCTTCCGTTACCAGTGGGGGTGATTCAGCAGCTTCGTTTCGTCGCATAGCGCTAGTAATCGGGACGTGCGTCGAAAATAATGCCTCAACGACTTTCTTCATAAACGGAGCGCATTTGGGTTGCTGCCGCTTATTTTGGAATTTGGACATACAGATTTGTTAAGCAGTCCCCCAGGGGTCTATATTCGCTTCTTTACAGATCTTTTCAAAACAGTTTCTCTTGCTACGGATTATAGCTGACTTTAGAAGCTTCTTATGGTTTTTAGAAGCTTCTTTGAGACGGTTTTCGTTTTCGCCACTTTGATTGCGTTGTAGGCGACGTCGGTCTGAGTGACAGAGCTTTCTCAGCGTGGCAATTTCTTCATTCCATCAGCGTCACATGCTGCTATCAGTTCCTTTTGCAATGCGGTTACTAAGTGTACGCCGCCTTCGCCTGGTGCTATTGCTGCACTCCAGACTGTCTCAAAAACGTCAGTGTCAAAATCTGTTTGCTTCCAGCTTCGTTTATGTGTAGTGTTACTGCGTGGGGGTTTCTGGTCTCGAGAGAATAAAACTTCTGCGATGATTGCCATAAGGTCACTATTTGTGAACATGTCTGATACCTTCCACAAACATCAGTTCTATTACTGAGCCTTTATTTCCTTTTGGGTAAGTAGTTTTTGTGCCACTGTTCATTATTGAGAGGTTGGTTTGGCTCAGGAATTCCAAAACTAGGCGCCCACGATGGTTTGAACTTCTGCTTCCCCAGGCAGTAGACTATGCGTTAAAATCGCCTGCCTAAGGATAATTCCAGGAGGAAGCATAGCAGCTTACGTAATAAATTCCCCCTATTTGCGCCCATGTAAAGCCATTTTTGGCTTCTCTACAGCAAGATGTGAATGTTTGTCCATTACAGGACCATATTGCTGCTTTGCCACTTTTGTCTGTAATCCAAGTGCTTTCCGAACGTTGGGAATATTGCTCACTCAGTAAGGCGACATCAATGTTGCTTTCCATTACGGTTTGTTGCAGCAGGGCTTGTGCTGCAGCGCGGTGGTTAGGTTCAGCTGCAATATTCTCATTTTTCCATTGTCTTAAGCAACTCCACGTATTTGGGGCAAGTCGTCGATCAGGCTGCAACATTTACGCGCCATGTGACCTGGATGGAAGCATCTGTAACAGCGGGAAACAGGGGAGTATTCTCGGAGGCGACAGATCGACTACCCAATCTTTACTTTGCCAATTTTAAGGGCAGTCTTGGCATCTTGGGCACGTAGGGATATAAGGGCTATTTGGGTGCCGCTTCTTGTTTTCCGCATATTTTTAACATTAGCTGGCACTATGTTTTGTATTCCGCACTCTTTTTGTAATGCGCAGCAAATTTCTTCTGGAGTTGTTATCTCATCCAGATCTTTGCACATTATAGTGACGTTGTGTGTTTTTGGTTGTACTACAGCCATCTCGCCAACCACTCCCTCTAGGGCGCTCTGAAAAGTTTCCGCTCTTTTGTCTCCTTGGCTTTTTAGCTCTATGAGCAGGTCTCCTTTGAGAGTTTTCCTGATGTAGGTCACGTTTGAACACAGTTCCTCGAGGCCACTGTCTCCTTTAGTTTTACGGAGGATGTCTGCATACGAGGCTCCGTCCTTTTTTGTTAGAATTATAATGTCTGGTTTCGACCTAATTCTCTTCTCCATGGGCCTCTTCTTTTTTCCCACTTCTACCCATTTCTCGGGTGCTGGTTTATTTGGTGCGGTGTCTTTTATATTTGTTTTGAGGACTTCACTAAAGGTTCCTTGCATTTTTTGGGTCACATTTTTTGGCTTCTTCGTAGGTGGTAGGAAGCCTGATGTCTCCCGTGCTCTTTTTGGGGTATTTTGGGGCGATACTTGGGACGCTTTCCCTACCATCAGTATTTTCGAATGGATTTCGGGATTTTCCGTTTTGCCATTCAAGTATGTTATGCTGCTTACAAGCTCTCGCATGGCTTGGTTTATGTGTCTCTGTCCGGACATCATATTTTCGAGCTCCTTTATTTTTCTGCCCAATTTGCAAAAAATATTAGTAGATTCTCTACTTTGCGCTCTATCGGATTTGTCACTCTTGTTCTTTACTATTTTTTTATTGGTCCAGCAACGGTGGACTCCTCATTTTTGCCATTTGGCGGCGTTCTTGCAATTTTTGCAATCCTCCTAAAAGGATTTCTGGTGTACACCAGAACTAATCTCAGAGGCCATACCTCACTAGAAAATAGTTGGGAACACCTGCCAACTAGTCTGTTCAGTCTCTTCCTCTTATGTCTAATTTAAAATTTCGATGGTTGGCACCGCCACAACCGAAAGGGAATGCAAAAAAAGAAAACAAAAAAGAGAAAGAAGAAAAAGAAAGGGGAAAAATAGCTGATGTCTCCAAACACAACGGCAAAACAAAACTTATAACTACGGTGTGCCTGGATTGCTGTTCTCAGGGGAAACAATTTTATTAAAAAACAAATTTGCCGTGGAAAAATGGGCAGGTATGTACAAATAATTTAATATTATTACAAAAGAATGCCGAAATCTTGTGTGTGTAGCTGTGCGGGAGCTGAATCCTTTTATTAAATCCCATCGGAACGTGAATTAGCGTCTATAGTGGGAGCTTAGGAATCTTATTAGTTCTTAAATTGTTTTGTGCAATGTTTTTGTTTATATAATTTTTATTTAAATTTTTATGTAAATTCTTAATTATACTTATTTTAAGTTGTAAAGATGAAATTAGGCCTATCGGAGAAGCGAACACCTAAATAAAGTCAGTAATGCGCCTTATTGCAAAATTCAGGGGCGGTGTGGAAAATGAAAAACTTAAACATTCAAAAATAAATTATCAAAAATATTTTTAATGTTAATAAAATTCGTTTCATTTCGTTGGAATAAAGAGTACGTGAGAAATACATACGCCAATAAATTAAATAATCTGAAAATAATAATATTACACGTTTATATGCAATTTCACATATAAAGAAATAAGTATTGTACCTTTTCTATCTGTTTTATCGTAAATAGTATATGAATAAGAATTAGAACGATGTATTAAAAATCCAATTGAAGCTGAGTGGATTTCTAAATTAAAATGATTGGTAATAATATTTCAAAAACTTACGAATAAGTAAGTTGCAAAACGTTTTATGTTTCTCGTCTGTCCATTGTAAACAAATACATTCAAAAGAAACTCACCACCGAAAAATCTAAAAACAGGGATGCATTTTATTATTAAAAACTCCCTACATAAAGAATATCTGAATATCAGTAAATGATATTTTCATGGACGAAATACTACTCACTATGGCGTTTAAATCAAATACCAGTTAATATATATCATTAATAAATAATTTCCTTTTATATTAAGCAACAATACTTATAGTTTTTGTTATTTAATAAAATAAATTTGCTAAGTATTTACTACCTCAATATATACAGCACTGCGCTGCTACCACTGAAAATCCAAGATAGCCGCTATTCACCCCTCAGAAAGCTACCACGAAAAGGTTATCTACTGTATATACTGTGGTCAGTACGCAAATGAGCGTTCTTTGTCGAGCATGAGTTGGAGACCATCAAATTTGCGGCCGTCAAATTAAATAATAATGGGATCTTCTTGTGGGTGCTCATTTAAGTGCGTGGGCTTGATGAATTAATTTACTTGTAGGTGCCCATACGAGTGTGTTTATAATATAATTGTTTGTGGGTGTACATACAAGTGCATCATATTTATGCCACTTTTCGCTGAAATTTTTTGACTTAAGAACGGGTTCACCTATCCACATTAAATCTTTAGGCTTTGCTCGACTTTTTCAGTAGGTGGTTTATGTGAAGTTTGCACAAAATCGGTCGACCGGCTCTTTTTTCACAGTTTTTGTAACAAATATGTAGATTCAATAAATGTTAAAGGCGATTGAAATTTTTTAAGATGGTGATTGTGCTGCCAAATTATTATGTTGTTATATCATTCATGCGGTCATTTCATTTCGGACGTGCTTCCATTACACAAATTAATATAAGTACATAAGTAGTTATTGCTCTTGCAAAACCCTTGAACGGCGCAGGAATTGCAGAATTTTCCTCTTGGTGCAACGGCACAACAGCAAACACACGCAGAAAGTTATTTGCAATGGCTGTAAAATATGTCAGACTAAAACATTTTCGTTCAATGACACGTAAAAATATAATTGCAACCTTGTGCTAGCTGTCATTTTACTTAAATACATTTTTTAAAGTTAAATTGTTTAGGAAGGTAAATTTTAAATAGATTTTATAATTTCTATTTAAAATATAAGGGCAATTCACTATAGGGGTATTCTCTTGCTCTTGCAAGATTGCAGATTGCAAAAATACTATACCGAAATGTACAAGAGCTCGAGAGCACCCATTGCAGAATCTAGTGATATATGAAAGGCTGATTCGGTAAATTTATTGTGAATAACTATTATGCAAAACTTTTGTGAATGTTTATTGCGCATGACTCGTTTAACGAACATTGTGATTGAAAAAATAACAAAACAAAACAAGTTGCGAAAGATTAACGAATCTATTTTTTAAAAATGCCACAAACTTCTGAGAAACAAAAACTTGTTCATTTTATAATTGAAGAAGCTGCTTCTAATATATTACTACATCTTGATGGTAAGTGTTTATTTCACTTTTTTAAGCTTTAAGAAATCAAAAATTTGAACTTTTTAGACGACAATAGCTATTGGAAAACTATGGATGAGTTGGATGAAAGTCTTACAATTATCTTATCGAACCATCGCGGAAATTATCAAAATGTGCCTAAGTGTTTGGAATGGAGGACTAATGTTCGTGACTATTTAGACGAAGGACGTTACCAACAAATGCTCCGAGTCTCAAGAGATCAATTTGCGTTGCTATTGTCCTTGATCAAAGATAGTACACAGTTTAACAACGCTCAATCCATTAGGCAATTTTTAGTAGAAATGCAGTTAGCTATAACCTTACATATGTATATCGTTTGGGTTCATCGGGTGAAAATGCGGCGATTCTGAAAGTAGCATCACTGTTTGGTGTTGGAGATAGTGAAACGCTTTACAAGATTACAAAGAGAGTATTTTCGTCAATTTTGGAGTTAAAATCTAGATATATCACTTGGCCTGATACCAATGAAAGACAAAATACCGTTAAAACAACGTAGAATGAGCTGCCGCATTGCATAGGGTATATTGATGGTACTGAATTGAAACTTGCAGAAGCACCAGTTATTTTTCAAAAAGCCGAATCTATTCCATAAAGGCACAAGTTGTATGCGATTAACAGTTAAGGATTCGGCATGTAGTAGCGGGACACTTTGGTAGTCTACACGATGCTCGCATGTTTCGTACTAGTGCTCTCTCCACTCAGGAAGGCTCACTTTTTTCTTCTTCTCAATGGCTAGCAGGAGATTCTGCTTATCCATTGCTGACCACTCTTATCAAGCCATTTCGAACAAATTCACAAAACATGGACTATTCAAAATTCAAAAAAATCAAAGCGTAAAGCATTCAACTTGCGTCATAGCAGATATCTCGTGAGGATTGAACATTGCTTTGGGATTCTAAAAGAACGCTTTGGCACCCTCAAAGAATTAAGAACACGTATTCAGGACGAACAAAGTCATATTCTATGTTCCAACTGGATTATTGTTTGCTGTATATTGCATAACATCTTCCGAGCTACATATGTTTACTTCTCGTTGGTCTGGCAGCTACGTAGTTTTTTAATTTGCCAAATGAAAATTGTACGCTATCACTATTCTCCTTTGGTAGAGTTTCGCAAATATTGTTGAGTTTTTGTGAATATACATACATATGTACGTAGTAAAGAGTAAACTTCCTTCTGATATATTGAAAACACAGTGCTAAATTTTCATTTTTTTTTGTGAATTATTGAGAATGTATAATAAATGTATGTAAGTATTTCCAATTAGTTTGAAGAGTTTCTTGTCCCTATAACAAATTCAGTCTTTACACGAATTCGTTTTGCGAGAGTTATTAGCAGTCTCTGGTCACTGTTTGAGACATTTTGAGGTAAATTGTTAATTTGTGACTAGTTAATATTCACTACACAGTCTCTAGCGCTAGTCACAAATATATTGTCTCAAATTTGTTACCTCATAGGTTCATAAAATGAACTCTTGTTTGTCATTTTTAATATACTGAATAGAAATAGATATTAATCAATTGTCGTTTTTTTTATGGTTTGTAAGCAACTCAAACACGAAAAGGTTAAAAATAAATCAGTTTTACCTAAATTTCGTAAATATTATGAAACAAAGTCTACATATACTTATTTTTATTTTTATTGGTAATTATGTTTTTTGACTATGTTATAGAAAACTTAATGTGTTTTATCGACATACATATGTATGTATTTATTTCAATCGTTAAATTCATCCTAAATTAGTTAAAATCATTATTATGAAGTTTGTTTCATTTTGAAATGTTGTATAAAACTTACCAATCATCAACAACATTCCTAAAATCGCAATGAAAATATTTATTTTACTACACACATATGTACTTACATATATACATACATATTACGCATAAAGTTTATTTTCTTTGTTTATTCTCTCTTGCTCTTCTATTGTGGATCATTCACAATGCGCAACCAGCTATCAAAATTACTTGAAGAAATAATGTTTTTTTTTTCTTGAGCAGTTACTTGAGAGCTGGATACGAACCTTTTCTTGCAAGTTTTCTTTCAATATGTTCATATGTAAAGTTTAGTCCATTACTCCAGCAACAAATACTAAGGCCGCCATACATCCCTTAGCTGATAAGAGGTTTTTTTTCGAGCTATTCTGGAATTGTACCCGTTACGAATAAGCATCCGCTGCACTGCTTTCGGATGCATATGTTTATTTAATTCTTCCCTGAGGTCAGCAGTAAGTTTTGTTAAAGTCAGTTTGGGTTTTTTTTTATTTTACGTACCACATACTTATGCCTCATCTCTAGAACTAAATTTGCGCGGACGACCTGAACGTTCGCAACTCTGGAGACAACGGACATCTTTAAAATGCTTGATTATGTTCCGGATGGTAAAACGACTTAACTTCGTTATTTCACCAATTTCTGCATATCTTTTGTTGGCGGAATAATTTTTCGCTCCACTGCTGTCGTTTCCGCTCGCATTTTACTGAATTTTAGTTATTAATGCACACTATGCAAGACTATATTTCACATTAAAAGTTAACGGTTTCTATTATGTGGTACAGCATCATGTTGTTGTTGTCAGTCAAGAAACCAAAACCCACTGGTCCAAAACTTTGTACGTCAGTGTATGTATATAGACACAAATATAACCAGGAAGTAGCTGGCCCATCAATATCTAATTTGAAAGAAGTTAGTGTTATAATTATTATAATATACGCAGGAGTTGCGGATTCAGATGATCAAATTTATACACTTGTCACAACGATCCAGAAAAAATGGAAGATAGACATACATATGTATTGTAGCAATGTAGATGTGATTACTGTATTATGTTGTATCGTAACCATATTTTGATGTTACTTGAATAAGCAATCCTGTTGTATTTTTGAATTTGTATCATACCTTATTTTAATATTACTTGAATAAGCAACCCTGATGTAAATTTTAAAACTTGTAACTGGCGATATGAAAGTGAGAAAAAATAAAGAATAGTTAGTTCGGACGCAACCACGAAATGGGATGCCCAACTCTCCTGTCACTGGAAATGTGAGAGCCGCTCACCTACCGAACTTTGACAGTTGACTGGATTGGGTAGGTTTTGACGTTTCGCAATCGGAAGAAAAGAGACGACCGGATTGAAATCCCGCCAAAATAATATTAGAATGGAGGAATTCGTAACGGCCATCGTTTCTTCGCAGAAAAACGAATTAGTAAAAAGTGAAGTAGTGAAGAACAAGTGTGAATGAGAATTGTTTAAATACATATACGAGTATAAATCATAATAAATATAATCAGCAAATATAAACGTAAGTACCATAAAAGTAATTTGCGTACATAATTATATATAAATCCCATATTAATTTACAGCGAAAATGCCGAAATCACGAATGTGGAAGAAGTGCATTTTGGGCTGCATCGAGGGAAATACAGTATTTAGATTTCCCAACAAGGGATCGGATCTCGAACGGTAAGTAATTTTAATAGACTATAAACAGTGCAAAAAGTGATCTAGTGCAATAAATAATAAAAATCCGGTGTTACAATATTTAAAAAAAACAGAAGAAGTGTAATATAATTATCGATACATTTCGATATTTTGAAATTTAATTTCTTAAATATATAAATGTAACGTTAATACGGGTTCGTTTAAATATTTATAATGTAAATTTGATAGTACTATTTAAATAATATTTAATTATATAATTTAAATAATTAAATTGAATTAAGTCGGAAGAAAAGTGTAAAAAGTTTCGATAAATTTCGATATTTTGAAATTTAATTTTTTAAACATTTAAATGTAACGAATATACCGATTCATTTGAATAGATAAATTTATATGATTGGTATTTTTGCACTATAGTATGTAATATGTATATCTATGTACATATCTAGTTATTTTATATTTTTATATTCTTTCTTTTTCTTTTAAATAGGCGTAAATGTTGGCTCAACCGTTTATGTGTTTCCGATGAAACACGTAAACATATTTTTGCTTGTGAGCGGCATTTTTCGGCAAAAATGCGCCTTGAAAAGCGATTGCGTTCGGGGGCCGTTCCCGTTATAAATTTAAAAGTTGAGCCTACATTTAACGTCCCAAATTCTGATGTAAAAAATACAATTTTATTGGGTTTTGATTTTCCATCCGAAAGTACTTTTTAAAACTTTGTTACAGACTGGCCCCGTTTCCCAGGTTGCACCCAAAGTAGCACAAAATCGATAGAGATTAGGAGCAGGGGATTCACTTTCGAACAAAAGTTTGTGTCGGTTTCATGTGATGAAATGTCACTGAAATGTCATTTGCAGTATGATAGGAAATTCGATAGGGTGATAAGTATTGAGGATTATGGGGATGAAAATCGCACTTCTAGATTAGCAACTACTGCAATGATATATGGTGCAAGGTATAGGTGGAGAGCCTTGGTCCCACCCATTGGCTTATTTTTTCGTAAAAGGTTCCTGCAAAGGGGATGTCCTCAAGAAATACATTTTTGAAGCCATTATCCAACTACAACATATAGGACTAATTCCTTGCCATTTTGTTTGCGACCAGGGCACCAATTTTCAGAATTTCGCTAATTTGTTAGGTGTTTCAGCGTCACGGCCTTTTTTAATGTTAATGGCAAGGAAGTGTATTTTTTTTACGATAGCCCCTATTTGATAAAAAGTAGTCGTAACTGTTTACAAAATTTAAAAAATACGGTTTTCTTTAAAAATAGACGGGTGAATTGGTCGGATATTGTTCATTTTTATGAAACCGACTCTAAGTCGAGTTATCGGTGTGCGCATAAACTAACCGATGCTCATATTTATCCAAATACCTTCCAAAAAATGAAGGTTAAATTCGCGTCTCAAGTATTGAGTAATACGGTCGCTTCTGGTATGTTGCCCCTATATAGCTCGGGAGCCTTAAGCTCGAATAGTAGGAGCTTTATTAATACCGCGGAATTCGTTTCGTTTTTTAATAAATTATTTGATATTTTAAATAGCAGTTTCGTTGAGGCTGTTGTACCCACTAAAAAAGTGTTTGTAGGTTCCCCTGAACAATTAGACTTTTTAAATGAGGCAGAACAAGTTTTAAAAACTATTCGGGTCGTAGACGAATTAGAAAGCAACACAACCAATAATTTTAGTTTAATAAAGGGGTGGGTGTTAAATATTAACAGATTAAGATGATTGTGGCGATTTTTTCACACTCAGGTTTTCCGTACCTGAAGACGAGACGACTATGTCAGGACAGTTTAGAACATTTTTTTGTCAGATTCGAAGCAGAGGAGGTACTAGAGTAACGCCCAATATGTTCTCTAGTTTGTTTAGGAAATCGTGGGGCGTACGTTACGTAAACGTCGTAACAAAAGGAAACTGTGAGCTGCCTTTAGAACCTGATGCTACAGTAATTTCGGAACATAGTAATAATGTTCTACGTAATGTGTGTAATTATTCACTATTGAGTGACCTTTCTTGGCAGGATTTTCAAGTTCTACCAAGGCCTGAACACTCGTTCGTTAGATCAATAACATTAGATAGTAGTTTAGAAATTAATTTTTTGAAAGAAAATGCATTTAGCTACTTTTGCGGCTATTTTTATTTAAAATTGTCAAACTGCACACATGTTCCCTGCCTTTACCATATTTAGGAGATGAAATTCCTTCGGACGAATTCATCTTCGCGCATCAAAATCAAATAGACAAATGCAATTTAGTCAAGCCGCCTGATGATTTTATTGCATTTGTAAAAATTTTGGAAACAAGATTTTTAGAAGAATTCGACTGTAATTGTCATAAAATAGGATTAGGAGGTATTCTTTTTAATAAAATGAAAGATGTTAGGCCCTTTTTGTGTTGTGATAATTGTGACCCAAAAATAATTTTAGCCCTTTTTATTAGAATTAGAATATATTTTTTAACTAATTAAATTAAATTTTAAATAAAGACCTTTCTGTCCCTAATTTTAAAAATAAAATTTTGTGTGTTTCACACCTATAGGTTTCAATTTTTTTTTTATTTTTTAGTGGTTACAATATGCGAACTCAATCTTACGATATAAAAAAGTAAAAATTTTTTAAACAGATAGGATTAAGAGGCTCTAAAATTAGAAAGCAATTTTTTTTAACAAAAATTAGAATTTGGGATTTAAATGTAGGCATTTGTATATATGTATGTATATATGTTATTTGTTATTATGCTGTGATATTTTTATATATTTTTTACATGAATTGTTATTGTTTTGTTTTTGTCGTTATATGTATTCATTTATCGTTTTGTTTTTTTCGTTATATAATGAATTGTTATCGTTTTGTTTTTTTTTATGTAAATAAATTTTTAATGGGTGATATAGGCCTAAAGGGGAACCGAGCACCCAAAACTAACTTCGGTAACGCGCCGTTTTGCATACCTCCTGGGTGGTGTGGAAAGTGCAATTGGGCATTTTAATTTAAATGCCCAAAAATTCTTATTTCGTTCGATCTGGCCACAATGCAAAATGTTATAAAAAACGCTTATTTTGAGGCGCTCTCACACTGGAATAAGTTGGGCATCCCATTATTCCTACACGAAACGAATCGGTCTTCATACAGTATGTATGTATGTAGGCAAACAAAATCTCAAAAAGTATTTAGGGATAAGACAGTTTAGGGCAACAAATTAATACAGGATACTATGTCAGTGAATAATATTTCCCGCATTGACCGGTATTTTCGGTGAAGCGTCAACTATAGAGACTGGGGTCCACATATTCGAAATCTACGGGTTTAAACCAGACCTGTGTAATACTGAGTAGTTATGGTGCTAGTACGTACTTAAATACTTTAATTTTTATCTTGAAGTACTTAGTATGTACTAAGTACTTTCAGAATTTTCAAGTAAAAGTATAAGTACAAGTAGCAGTAACTGAAAAATACTTGAAATTTTAACAAATATTTGAAAGTATTTGAAAAGAATTGAAAGTACTTGAAAAGAATTGAAAAATGTACTAGAATCTATTTTCAATTTTTTTCAAGTACTTTCAATTACTTACAATTTTGAAACCAATATCTAAAAGAAATAACACAAATAAATGACATTTTTATATTTCTTATATATTGTTCATTATTTTTATTTAACAATATGCAATTCATTGTTCAAATTTAAAATAAATATTGAATAAGCACTTCAAATTAAACAGAAATGAATAATTCAATTTCATTTACAACAAAAATAAACAATAATTCAAAATAAAAAAAATATAAGTATAAAGTAACAGTAATTCACCAGAAAACAAAATTATGAATTAACAATAATTCAACAAAAAACAAAATTATAAATTAACAATTCAACAAAAAAAAAATTAAAAATTAACAATAATTCAACTAAAAACACTCACAAACACTTGGAATTTCCTTTCATTAGAACAAACATTTCAAAAGAAAAGTCTGTCAATGAACCTCTCCTTGGGCGATTTTTTATCCCCGCAAATGAAAAAAGAGGTTCAACAGGTGCCGATGTTGGCCGTGGCAGGGTATTGAATTTCACAAATGCCTCCTTCAGCAATGGATATCGGTCCCAGGTACTATCAGTCATCGATTGGTCATTTAAATAACTATAGTATTGGTTTGCTATCGCAGCTCTCACATCAACACTTTGTGGAGCTGACGCGGTGGCATTTGTGTCTTGACCATCACCTAAAACAATAAAGACATGTGTAAAAACCCAGAATAAAAATGAATAGATACATTCTTACCGGCACGTTTGAAGTCATATTGCGATCTTTGCCTTGGAGGACAACCCAATATATTAGAAATCGCTTCTAAAGCATGGTTGTTTTTTGTTAGGGCCTCCCTAATGCTTTTAATCACCCTGTGGTTGATGAAGGCGGAAGTGTGTCCTGCAACGCCTCGATCCAGTCGGTCTTCACATCTGGAGTCAATACAGCTGCAGCTATTGCAATATCTGCTGACGGGGCCAAAGTAAAATATGGTTCAAATCTTTTCCTCAGCTTTTGATCCAACATCATCGCAACAGAGTTGAGATTTGGTATATCTTCAGATATACTTAATTTCATCAACTTATTACTCAGAGTCAAAAGACTGGGTAAGAAACAACCATATTTAACATTAACCTCCTCCTGCAGGTCATCCAGAATATTTGCAATTAGCTCCAGCAGCAGCGTATATTGTTCCAGATAAGTGAAGTCTCCTACGGTAAATTTTGCTAAGTCAAATTCTTGACACAAATCATTCAACTTTGCTTTATACGCGAGTAAACGCTTGACCGCATCATACAATGAGTTCTAACGCGTTACTACGGGTACAAGCAAAGCCACTTGCACTTCTTCCACAAAGCATTGCATTTTCCAAATATCTGGAGAAAAAACAAAATATATTTTTGAATAAACCGGTTGTTCAAAACTTATTACCTCTGTATGTTGCAAATAAAGTGTCTGGTTTAATTTCGCTCCAGTTTTTTTGTCAACCAGTGACACGTATATCCAAAGAAGTTTCGGTTAGTGCACGAGCATATGTCAGCGGTTGTACAAAAATAATTAATATTTTCCATCTCTGACTTTATTTTGTCAACCATTCTGACATTCTCACCCTCCAATTTTGTCATCAGGGTTTTCCTAGTCATTACTTTAAGACCAGGCACATATAAAGTCAATGCCTTCAGAAATTTTGGCCTGTCAAGTAATGAGGCAGGTAAACCCGAGTCGACAATCGCGTCTACCAAATTTTTGTCGAACACGTCCTGTAAAGTTCGATTTCCGGGACTACCCGTCTGTAATAACGTCAATTATTTTTTATTATGTTATTAAAGAAACCAATATACATATAGTGAACTCCCTAAATAGTGAACGTCTCGATATAGTGAAAATCTTAATTTTTACATACAGTATTCTAAAAAGTAAACAATCGAAAACATGTCTTGAAATAATTAGTTCACTATATCCGGACACGACTGTATATGTAAGTGCAAATACCTTCAGAAATCGGTACTCTTCGTGTATTTCGCGATGACGAACTCGTAAATGCTTTACGAAATTGGAGGTAACTCTCTGGATCCCTTTATGACGCGACCACATTCAACACACTTCGCGGATAAGTTGACTTTATCCAGACCGAACGCCTGCAATGAAGACAAATATTTAGAAAAATATCATAGAGCTATTTACTTTCTTACATAACATATTTAACTTTGTTAATGCTTCCAAATATTTCTACATTCTCTATCTACCTATCTACATATGTACAGTGGCGGAAAAATTTATAAAAAATCAGCGTAATTTTTCAGAAAATTCAAACTTGCACATTATTATATTTAAATTGAATGGACTAAAAAACTGCATACCACAATTTTTTTCTAAAAATTGTAATAAAACAGTTTAAAATTTAGATGAAACTTTGCAGAATTTTGCTTTATTTTGCACAAAGTTTACAATTCGGAACTTATGGTTTTTATTAGCAGTTGAGATGTATTAAAAAAAATTAATAAACTTTAAACAAGCAAATTTAAAATAAAAGAAAATATTCAAATTTTGTCAAAATGTAGTGTGCCTATACTTTTTTCCGCCACTATATGTATGTACCTGGAAAAACTAACAAAAAACACTGAAAACCACATGCAAAACAATACCAGACATCACAAAACATGTTCATCAACTTCTTTCAGGTCCGAATAAAGTTTTGGTCCAAGTATCACAGGAAGAACAGTTGAAAGGCGAGTTGTTTGGACGTTGTTGGTGTTTCTAACGCCAGTCTCTGCTTCCTGGACGGCCTTTCTGGCGAATAGGTTGGGTCGGCCATTTCATCATCAGCAGAAAAATCATTTTCCAAACTTGAAGACAGTACTAAATTCTTACAATTATTATCACAATTTCATGAATATTTTAAAAAATATCAGACCTGGACTGTGGTTGCGAGAATTTTCGCGTTGAGTATTCGATTTTACTTTCGTTTTCGCAAAAACGCGTTTGTTTTGTTGTCAAAATTTAGTGTTAGTAATCACATGTCAAAATTACCACTCTGACATTTACATGGTGGTATAAACATATAGCGGGATTCTGTAACCAGTCTCTAGTCTCTATTTGAGACATTTTGAGGTAAAGTCTCAATTTGAGACTAGTTACTATTCACTAAACAGTCTCTAGCGTTAGTCTCAAAATATTGACTAAAATTTGAGACCTAATAGTTAGCAGGTCACAAATTAAAAAGACCTCTTGCTGCCATTTTGAATATACTGAATAGAGATCATCATATAAATTAATCGATTGTCGTTTTTTTATATTTTGTTAGCAACTTAAACACGAAAAGGTTAAAAATAAATCAATTTTACATAAATTTCATAAATATTATGAAACAAAGTCAACATATATTTTTATTTTTATTGATAATTATGTCTTTTGACGATCTTATAGAAAATTTAATATTTGTTATCCACATATTTTTTTTCATTCAAGTATAAAAACATCTCTGAATAATGAAATGTAATAGATTTTGTGACTGTCACTTACAGAATAGCAAAATCATCTCAAGTCTCAAAAATTGTCTCTAACTTGATATTGTAACACAGTACAGAATCGCACGGATAATATCCACTACAGGCGACATGTAAGAAATATAAAAATGTCATTTATTTGTGTTATTTCTTTTAGATATTGGTTTCACAATTGTAAGTAATTGAAGGTACTTGAAAAGAATTGAAAAATAGATTCAAGTACATTTTTCAATTCTTTTCAAATGCTTTCAAGTATTTGTTAAAATTTCATGTATTTTTTAATTACTTGTACTTGAATATTTTGGGAATACCAGTACCAGTACAATTCCTTTTAAATGTACTTGTTACAAGTCGTACTAGTACTTGATATTACCCAGGTCTGGTTTAAACAGTTTTTGTTCGATTTAAAGGAATTATTAATTACTTCTTGATTTGTGTGGAAGGTGAAATCAAATGAAAATTAAAAATATTTTATATGTGAAGTAGGCGTGGCTGTAGTCCAATTCCGTCCATCGCAATGTGATACAGGAATATGATAAGATAAGTGCTAAATTTTGTCGAAATCGGTCGGTCGGGTCCCAAGATATGAGTGCCATGTCCATCGTCCAATTTCCACACCGGCTGCCCTCAAGCTCTCTCATTTCATCTCGGTAGTAAAATTTAATATCTCTTGCCTATTTATTTATTAATTTATCGCGCTTTTAGTAGTTTGGAACGGTATCGTTATATCGGGAGTGACCGCGATTTTTATCGGTTTTCAACCATTTTCGTATCGGTAGGAGTTCTTGTAATATTCGTGCCGGGTGAAATTCATTATTATAGCTTTAGTGGTTTAGGAGATACATATGCACATTAAACTTATTAGAGGGGGGCAATGCCCGCTTTTAAAAAATTTTTTTCCCACAGATGCCCCTGGCTACTGCGATCCCTTTTGCCAAATTAAAGTTTTATTTCTTAATTTAATATTGGTTAAAACTGGTTTATATCTGAGGGCAGAACCTGAAAATGTTGGACATATGTAATATTATGAATGTACATATATACTTACATATGTATGTATATAATTTGAAGCAGTGAAACGTAATCAATAAGATACTCAATTTTGAATTTTTTGATGATACGTTATTGTGCGTTTCAGGTGACGATATGTATGTATGTATATATTTAACCGTATATCTATCTTCATTAGTTTTAGGTGATACATACAACCGTTAGGTGAACATCCCTCAAGGGCATCTGCAGCTTTTAGCTCAATGGAAAAGTCTGCGATTTGCTTTGTACATGGTCGAATTGATTCACAAATGTATACGGATCTCCTTGAAAGTGAACTTATGTAAGTATATTATTTGCGGAAATTGGATATTACTACGAAAATTGGGCGAAAATTTTATAGTTTAAATGAATTAAAAGCCATTGTTGAGAAATGGGCAGCTATTGATATAACCGTACTTGAAAATTTAGTAAGTTCGATGCCCCAACGAATAAGCTTTAACTTATGAGGTGACATTATGTGAAATATGTGTAGAGGTGGTAGGTAATTTTACACCATTTTGTTTCTTTTAATTTGGTCACCGTTTTTGTATTTCAATGATTTTTTATTTAAATAAACTAAAATATACTACATTCAAAAACAGAATTCCTAAAGACAAATATTAAACTTTTGAATTTCTTTAAAAAATTATAAGTTTATTTCAATACTCTTTTTCATACAAGCAAAAATGGATGTATTCTTAACATGTTCATACACAAATAAATAAAAACTTAACAGAAAATTAAATGGCTTTTTTCACAGCCTAGCATGTTTATTATTATTATAAAAGAGTAAATCCCTATGTCTTTTATATTGTAGAAAATAATGATCTGCCTTATTTTGTAGGTTGTGGAAATCGTAAGTCGTGTTCTGGACCCTGACAATTCTAGGTTTTCAGCCTGAGTTTTCACTGACAGTTCATAAAATTTATTTGTTTGTTTTACATTTTAAGCAACGAGAATGGTAAGTTTTGGAAATCTTTAATATTTGCTTTTAATTATTACTGTAAAGATCGTGTTTTTTGAGATTTCTGAGAAAAAGATGTTAATTGCGAAAGCATTGAAAGCTACGAGGGCCAAATAAATATCCTGCTCATCGACAATTCTTCAAGAGAACTATTGAATCATCTTTACTTCTCAGCACCATGCCTCGGACAAAAGAGATAGCCGAGTTAAAGAAACAATATTAGTTGATGCTAAGTAAAAGTCCAAATGGAAAACTCAATATATGCGTACATATGTATAAGTACATAAGTAATGTTTACAATATATTTTCAGATACCGTTTTACTTACATAAACGTAGGAAGTCCCGGGCGATGTAATGACTCTCAAATTTATGAGACGTCATCACTTAAAAAAGAAATGGATAGTTGTCCTTTACTAAGCGAAATGTCTAGAGAAATTTCAGGCGTAAATGTGCCAGTATTCATTATTGGGGATTCGGCTTTTCGATTTAGCAAACAACTAATGAAACCGTATCCATTTAGCGTAAATCAAAATAATGGTGAGAAGGTATTCAACTACGCTCTTTCGAAAACACGTAGAGTTGTCGAAAATGCTTTTGGACACCTCAAGGCCCGCTTTCGACGCATCGGAAAAGGAATTGACAACTCTGTACGGAATGCCAACTCCATAATAAAAGCATGTTGCGTCCTTCACAATTTTTTAAATGATAACAACGACACGCTAAACGCTAAATGGTTACGCGCTTTGGAAGAGTTGGAGACTAGACGCCAGAATCCGTGTGATATTTCATATGCATCTGACGACCCAATTAATGGAGAAATGATTCGGACAGCACTTTGTACATATTTTGGTAAGTACATGTGCATATTGTATCACAATATCTACATTTTACACAATTGCATATACATTAAATCAAAGATAAAGTTGTACACACCAAACAAAAATACAATTTTATTTTCCATATATATAAAAAATAATACATAACTTATATTCATTTTTTATTTATTTAGAAATTGAAGCAATTTTCATTTTGTTTCCTTTTACTATCTTTTATAAATTGTTCCATCATTTCTGTTTTTTGTTATCGACAACCATTTTTTTGACAAGTCCCTCTTTATTTCGTTGCTGATTTCAAGGATTGCTGATTTGCTTTTTCGAGCTGCGCTTTCTATGTGGTCAAATTTTTTTTTTAAAAATGGTTTGAAAATTACCTCCTTTTTTTATTGATAGCATCACTCGGCTCGGGAGACGGTACTGGTACCGAAGAAGTATCGCTTGGCGACATCGGCATAGCTGAGGGCGATGGTAGGCAAACCGGTGATGACAATGGAGATGCAGCAACAAATGTAGAAGACGCAGCCGTTTCCCCGAAATTTGCAGTGGTTCGGAGTTAGTTGAACATTTTTAAAAATGTATATATGAATGTAAATGTAAATAATATACTCAATTACGAAACAAATGCCTCTTACTTTGAAAGTATTCCTCCATTAAGCCGTCGGTGTTGTAGCTGACGTACGGCGTCAGTACGGCTCTCATTCTTTCTTATAGTGGCCACTGCGAGGGAGAACCGCCAGTTGACCCGACCGCTGTCTTCTCTTTCCTGGAAAACATGATATTTATATCATAACTCTATTTCTCCTTAATTTTGTATAATTATAATTAATGTATATCTTTGCGAAAGATTGTGCATTTTTTCATTTTAATTCACCCGCTGTGAACATCAACAAAGGTGCTGCAACTCTACTGCCACTCACTATCTGGCTGTTCTTCTTATGTCCGGCTATTTTTCTTTGTTCCGCGAAAGATTCAACTAACTTTGCTTTTGCCATATGCTCAATGGACAGGCTTTTTCTACTATCACTCCACGAAATTCGAAATGGTTATATTTTTGTTTTATCTTTCAATATGGAGATGTATGACAAACATCAAGTAACAATTTAGGGCCGGCAAAATATGTCTTCAATAATCTCAATTAAACTAGAGAGAAGGCACCGATTATAATAGGTGGAATGTAGAAGTTTTCAAAGAAGTTTTCAGCGAAAACTTGTGTTTTCGTTTGACAAGATTTTACATGGACGAAAACACAAGTTTTCGTGCGAAACCAGTTTTCCACGAAAACATGTTTTCAATGTCGGTTGAACATAGTATAAATCCTTATGTCTTTTATATTGTAGAAAATAATGATCTGCCTTAACGTGTAATTTCAAAATTACTAGTCATTTTCATTAGTGGTGCAGTTTACACATAAGCGCTTGGTACAACCCATACACATTGGTTTTTTACATACAGTCAGCAAAATTCGTATTCATACACCCTATTTTTTCAGTAAAAATATAAATTTTCAAGCCAATTTTGAAAGAAAAAACTAGATTTGGATGAAAAATTACAGCAGAATGCGAAATGTATTTCTTTTTATATAAAAGTAAATAATATTTCTATAAAAACTAGAAGTATAATATTAACAAACGCAAAAATCGTATTCATACATCCCTAACTGAAACATATAATCAATAGCATAAATTAAAATTTGTATTTAGTGGGATATCCTTTTTGTTTAATAACTGCGTGCAATCGTCGTTGCATTGATTTCACCAAATTTTTCGTTAGTTTCGGAGATATCTTCTTCCACTCTTTTTGCATTGCTTCTTTTAGTTGTTTCTCATTCCTAATATTATAATTTTTCAACCCTTTTTTAACGATAGACCATAAATTTTTAATAGGGTTTATATCTGGGCTTTGCGGTAGTGTTTTTAAGTAAAATAGACAATTGTACAAGATCCAAAGACGAGTATCAAGCGCAGTATGTTTGGGGTCATTATCTTGTTGAAACAGGTATCGACCCCCCAATCCAAGTTTATCTGCACTTTGATTCAAATTTGCTTTTAAAATATCAATACATTTCTTGGCATTCATTATTCCTGTGATGGGGACAAGATTTCCTACTCCAGCTGCAGCAAAACATCCCCAGAACATGACGGAACTCTCACCGTGCTTAAATGTGGGCAAAAGGTTTATGTAATGAAGACGTTTATTTTTCTCGCGCCATACTTTTACCCTTCCATCACTATATTTAATATTAAATTTGGATTCATCTGTGAATATTACACGTCTCCAGAATCGAAAATCTTTATTTTTGTACAATCTGGCAAATCTTAAACGCTTCATTCTGTTCGTTGCATTTATGTAAGGTTTTCTTGCAGCGGATCTGCTCCTTATTTTTCGTTTTCGAAGAGTGTTACGAACGGTCTGCGCTGTTACAGTCACGCCTTGGAATTCAGTTAACATTTTTGCTAACTTTGGTGCCGAAATTGTTGTATCTTTACGTACCTCTCTCACTAAAAATGACACATTTCTGCGTGAAAGTTTCTTTTTACATTCATTTCGGCGCCTTTTTTTCACTGTTTTATACTTTTTAAATGTATTAATTATATACTGAACTGTTGCATGGCTTCGGTTTATTACTTTTCCAATTTCCCGTAAAGATTTTCCGTTTTGATGCAAATTTAAAGCCAATTGTCGAATATCATTTGGAACTTCCGAACCTTTTCTGCGCATTTTAGAAACACACTTTCTCGTTGACGATCAAATTCAAAATGATGCATAATTTATGACAAAAGAATAGGGCCTATATTTCATGGAACTGAAATATTTTATCTAGCTAACCATAATTTCTACGAATAGTGAGTTTGCAGACTATCGTTTAGTGTATGAATACGAATTTTGCATTCACGCCAACTGAATTTTTCGAATTACTGGAAAATCTTTACTAGGAATGTAAAACAGTTATATTCTATTGCTTCATATTTGCTTAAGTACAATTGACGTATAAATTCAGATTTTTAGTTTTGATAATTTAATAGAAAAAAAATATTTTACATGTAAAAATGGGGTGTATGAATATGAATTTTGCTGACTGTAATATGCAACAGTGTAAGGTTTTTCTTTTTAATTTGTTCTGACAAATGGAACATAATTTACTTGACGTCACCACTTTTTCTGCAAACGGCTCAGGAAGAGAACCAGGACCCAATATCATATGGATAATATTCCGTAAAGAACGAGTTATTCTTTTGTTGTGTTCTCTCTCCTTTGTAAATGTGGTATAACTAAATTCCTAGCAAAGAGTTTTTATATAATCAGCTCTTGAAACAGTAATCACGAGAAGATTGATTCAAAATACATATATGCATTAACAGCACTAAAGGCCAACGTCCTGTTCGTCGACTGCACGAGTAAATTGAACACTTTTTGTCCAATTCATCAACTCGTCCTTTTGTGTTATCATAATCGGCAATCATTTCTGGCTTGTTGGTAACTGGGTTATTTCCTTTGTTATGGTGCATTGAAGAAATCTTTTGCAAATCCATAAATGGAACTCTCAACTGGCCCGTTTTTGTTTGGTAATAATTCTGAAGGGATTTCCTTTTTATTCTTTCTTAGAGTACCCAAGAAAGTAAATTCCTTTAAAGTTCGAATTGATGAGATCCAGTTATCTGCAGCAATGTTTCTGTTACTTCCTTCTATAATATTGCTTAATCAATACCGATTGAGTTGGCATTGAAATTGAGTTGGCACTGAAAGCTTTTTTTCTGCGTTTGTAAGTGTAACACCCTCTGAGTTCTTTTCATAATAAATATAGACATTTGAAAGATAATGTGTACGTGCATCTGTCAAGGCCATTAATTTTAAGCCATAACTTGCCAGTTTCTGTGGCATAAAAACTTTGAACTTACATCTGCCACGAAATGGCACTAACATTTCGTCGATACAAGCATGAGTGCCTATGGAGTAACTCTTTCTACAATTCTCAATTATTTTATTAAAAAATCTGAAATTGCTGCTAATGGGTCACTTATCACTCTTTTCTTTCGATCAGCAGAATTGTCGAACCGTAAGCAAAGAAAGTATATTGAGAAATCCAAGCTTAAGGAGATGGTGGCTCTAAATATATCTCTGCCTATGCCATCTGATTTGCAAACAAAAAGATTTGCGGTCCTCGATTAGATTTTAAAAGGATGAATAAGGCTAGTAGTCCCCAAAATGCTCGCAATTCAATTTTTATCCGAAGGTTTCGATTCAATTTTTTTTGTTAACTGGAATTTTTTCTGCACTAATTTCCTGTTGGTATGCTCAACGATTCTTCTTCTTCTTAATTGGTGTAGACACCGCTTACGCGATTATAGCCGAGTTAACAACAGCGCGCCAGTCGTTTCTCCTTTTCGCTACGTGGCGCCAATTGGATATTCCAAGCGTAGCCAGGTCCTTCTCCACTTGGTCCTTCCAACGGAGAGGAGGTCTTCCTCTTCCTCTGCTTCCCTCAGCGGGTACTGCGTCGAATACTTTCAGAGCTGGAGTGTTTTCATCCATCCGGACAACATGACCTAGCCAGCGTAGCCGCTGTCTTTTAATTCGCGGAACTTTGTCAATGTCGTCGTATATCTCGTACAGCTCATCGTTCCATCGAATGAGATATTCGCCGTGGCCAATGCGCAAAGGACCATAAATCTTTCGCAGAATTTTTGTCTCGAAAACTCCTAACGTCGACTCATCGGTTGTTGTCATCGCCCAAGCCTCTGCACCATATAGCAGGACGGGAATTATGAGCGACTTATAGAGTTTAGCTTTTGTTCGTCGAGAGAGGACTTTACTTTTCAATTGCCTACTCAGTCCGAGGTAGCACCTGTTAGCAAGAGCAATCCTGCGTTAGATTTCCAGGCTGACATTGTTGGTGGTGTTAGCACTGGTTCCTAAATAGACGAAATTATCTACAACTTCAAAGTTATGACTGTCAACAGTGACGTGAGAGCCAAGTCGCGAGTGCGACGACTGTTGGTTTGCGGACAGGAGATATTTCGTTTTGCCCTCGTTCACTGCCAGACCCATTTGCATTGCTTCCTTGTCCAGCCTGGAGAAAGCAGAACTAACGGCGCGGGTGTTGAGGCCGATGATATCAATATCATCGGCATACGCCAGCAGCTGTACACTCTTATAGAAGATGGTACCTTCTCTATTTAGTCCTGCGGCTCGAACTATTTTCTCCAGAAGCAGGTTGAAGAAGTCGCGCGATAGGGAGTCGCCTTGTCTGAAACCTCGTTTGGTATCGAACGGCTCGGAGAGGTCCTCCCCGATCCTGACGGAGCTTTTCGTGTTGCTCAACGTCAGTTTACACAGCCGTATTAGTTTTGCGGGGATACCAAATTCAGACATCGCGGCATAAAGGCAGCTCCTTTTCGTGCTGTCGAAAGCAGCTTTGAAATCGACGAACACCACCTGTGTTGATTCTTCTTTCACGGGTCTTTTCCAAGATTTGGCGCATGTTGAATATCTGGTCGGTTGTTGATTTTCCAGGTCTGAAGCCACACTGATAAGGTCCAATCAGTTTATTGAAGGTGGGCTTTAATCTTTCACACAATACGCTCGATAGAACCTTATATGCTATGTTGAGGAGGCTTATCCCACGGTAGTTGGCGCAGATTGTGGGGTCTCCTTTTTTATGGATTGGGCATAGCACACTTAAATTCCAATCGTTGAGCATGCTTTCGTCCGACCATATTTTACAAAGAAGCTGATGCATGCTCCTTATCAGTTCTTCGCCGCCGTGTTTGAATAGCTCGGCCGGCAATCCATCGGCCCCCACCGCTTTGTTGTTATTCAGGCGGGTAATTGCTATTCGAACTTCTTCATGGTCGGGCAATGGAACGTCTGCTCCATCGTCATCGATTGGGGAATCGGGTTCGCCTTCTCCTGGCGTTATGCGTTCACTGCCATTCAGCAGGCTGGAGAAGTGTTCCCTCCATAATTTAAGTATGCTCTGGGCATCGGTCACTAGATCACCTTTGGGGGTTCTACAAGAGTATGCTCCGGTCTTGAAACCTTCTGTAAGCTGCCGCATTTTTTCGTAGAATTTTCGAGCATTACCCCTGTCGGCCAGCTTATAAAGCTCTTCGTACTCACGCATTTCAGCCTCTTTCTTTTTCTGTCTGCAAATGCGTCTTGCTTCCCTTTTCAATTCTCGGTATCTATCCCATCCCGCACGTGTTGTGGTCGATCGTAACGTTGCGAAGTAAGCAGCCTGTTTTCTCTCCGCTGCGACACGGCACTCCTCGTCGTACCAGTTGTTCTTTTGCACTTTCCGAAAACCAATGGCTTCGGTTGCAGCTGTACGTAAGGAGTTTTAAATGCCGTCCCACAGTTCCCTTATACCGAGTTGTTGACTAGTGCTCTCAGAGAGCAGGAGTGCAAGCCGAGTAGAAAATCGTTCGGCTATCTGTTGTGATTGCAGCTTCTCGATGTCGAACCTTCCTTGTCTTTGTTGGCGTGCGTTTTTTGCTGCACAGAGGCGAGTGCGAATCTTGGCTGCAACAAGATAGTGGTCCGAGTCGATGTTAGGACCTCGGAGCGCACGCACATTTAAGACATTGGAGACGTGTCTTCCGTCTATCACAACATGATCGATCTGGTTGGTGGTTTTTCGATCCGGAGACAGCCAGCAACTTGATGTATTTTCTTATGCTGGAATCTAGTACTACAGATAACCATATTTCGGGCCCCGGCGAAGTCAATCAGCCTCAACCCATTTGGGGATGTTTCGTCGTGGCTTTGAATTTTACCGTAGTGCCAAAGATACCTTCTTCGCCCACCCTGGCGTTAAAGTCGCCAAGCACGATTTTGACATCGTGGCGGGGGCAGTCCTCATAAGTGCGCTCCAAGCACTCATAAAAGGCATCTTTTTGGTGTCATTGTCCTTCTCTTCCGTCGGGGCGTGGACGCAAATCAGCGATATGATGAAGAACCTCGCTTTGATGCGGATTGTGGTTAGACGTTCATTCACCGGAGTGAATGATAGTATTCGGCGACGGAGTCTCTCTTCCACCACGAATCCAACACCAAACTTGCGCTCCTTTATATGTCCACTGTAGTAAATGTCACAAGGACCTACTCGCCTCTGTCCTTGTCCCGTCCATCGCATTTCTTGGACGGCGGTGATGTCAGCCTTTATTTTCGCGAGGACATCAACCAGCTGGGCAGCGGCACCTTCCCAATTAAGGGTCCGGACATTCCAGGTGCATGCCCTCAAATCGTAGTCCTTATTTCGTTTGCCATGGTCGTCATCAAAAGGGGGGTCTCTCATCCGAGGCTGATTGTTGATTTTCATTGGTAAGATTTTTTACGTGGCGGGTCCCAAACCCAGCGCACAACCCTGCGGAGGGGATGTTTCGCCTTCTCACATTAGCTCGCCTTCGAACGGATGTTCTTAGGCTACCCAGAGGATACTTGGTCAAAGACCGGAAGTAGTGAGCTGCTTGAGCCATGTCTAAAAGAATCGTTTCTGGCCACTCCCAAGTGAATGGCGATCAGAGAACTTTCCTCACTTGCGTGAACTTCTACACATGACTCCATCCTCCAACGATTATATTTCCAATATCGTCATCAAAAAACCGTGACCAGTATTGACATATTATATTTTCTGGCTCATTTTGACTTTGTGTAGAACCCACTAAAGGTGGTAATATTTTGATATTATGTAAAGGAGTTCTACTAAAACGATGTGGTGGTTCTGCCGACCACTTAAAGCGATTCCTTCCGTAGTAATAAATACTTTCAATTACACTGATATTATTTGTTTCAACCTCGTTCGTTTCAAAACTTTCAACTTCTGAAACAAATGCTACGACCATTCCCTCTTAATTTTCTATATCGGTTATTTCAGAATTAGTGTCACTGCAGGTTTCAAATACGCTTATATTATCATATAATTCATCGTCTTCTTCCAATACTCTACTAACATCTTGTGGGTTCAGATCTTTTGAATGTGCCATTTTTCCACATATAATCAAACGTTCAATTTAAAAATACTAAAATGTTAAATTATACTTCTATTAGAAATTACGCTAATGAATTACTTACACTAACTCGAATGTGGTAGTAAAATATTTTTCACACACTAATCCCACAAAAAACTACGTGTGGTAAATTTAACAACACTGTTCTAATTTCTCTCCATAACTGTTCAGTGCTACAAGCATATATGTACATATGTATAACTTAATACGAGACTCTTTGGTTCGAGAGAGAGCTGTCAAAACTCGCATTTTTTATAACATTTGCCAATGATGCCACTGCTGAAAAATATTAGCTTGGGCATTTTATAAAGAACTTTTGGATATTTTGCAGTTTCCACACTACCACTGAGGTATGCAAATAGCGCGTTACCGATATTTTTTTGAGTGCTCGGTTCATATACTCATATATACTCACTCATATATATAAATAAATACAAATAAATAAATACATACATAATATATAAATAAAACAAATATATACATACATAATATATGTATAAATAAATACAAATATATACAGACATAAGCAAAACTGTACTTAAAGTAGCAATTCAAAAAAACAAAATTAAAGAAATAATTGAGTAACAATTTAAAATGAATACATAAAAATAAATAAAGCCATATCATACTCGTAATTCACATGAACACAATAATTCATAACAATAAATAAAAATATAAATATTTCAAAAAGAAACATAATCAAAAAATAAGCAAAAGACTTATTTTCATCACATATTATCACAAGTATACAATATAAATAATGGTTATTTAATACAAAAGAATTGCACAGTAATTCTCTGTGTCTATATGAAACTTAAAAATACTCAATTTAAAAAAAGAAGTACAACAATTTAAGAAAAAGCAATCTGCACCCAGTCACGAATACAAAGTTTAATACAGAATGAAGAATATATTAATATAAGGAGGCAAAAAAAAGGAAACAAGGGTTTAAAAAAATTCCGAGAAAATGATACAGTTTTTCCAGCCTATCCTACAGATGAGAAACACAAAGAATTTTAGTTCTAAAATTGGGCCTCGTAAGATCTCTATTAAAAAAAAACTTTATGAGGAAGAACATTCTCGTGCTAACAAAAAGAGTTAAAACTACATTTGAGTCACAGCTGTTGCAGCAGATAAAGGGTCTGACATGCTTCATTCTATCGAATAAAATTTGGCCTACTCCTATTCTGTGACAGGTGGATTCAAATTCTCTATTAAATATCTTCTAACTCCTTAGTATAGTCTAAAAATCTCTGGGGTGTTTTAATTAAATTACACCTGCCAATTTGCCTCTGCTGAATGAAATAAAAATCAGGTGAAACGTCTTCTTCTGCTAAATAAGGTAATGGTTGGGTACAAGTGTGTGTCTTAAAAACTTTTAAATAAAGATAACCGCAAAAGTATGCGTATGCATTTGCTTTAAGAAATTCTACTTCTACATCCTCTAATTCTGCCTGATGGTCTAACCTTAGCCTATTAAATTCGTGTTCTGGTCGGGGTAAGCCCTGAAATTCTTGCCAAGATAAATCTTGGAATAAATTATCATTGCACACACTTTGGAGAATTTGGTTTGATAAATCTGGAGAAATATGTTTGTTCTGAGCTTCCATTTATAACTATGCTTGCATATCGCAATCCTCATGACTTCCTAAACAAATTACAGAACATGTAAGGCATTATTCTTACACTTCTGCCACCCCCTCTCCTAATCTGTCCAAAATAATGCTCTAAACTATCCTGACAAAGCCGTATCGTCTGTAGGTGAGTGAAGCCTGCGTGTGACAAAAAGCGCCACAAACGTTCCAAACTACATAGATATGTTTGTTTTCCAACCATTTATATTATTAAAATTATTGGTTATGTCAGACCCTGCTTCATCTTTTATCCTAATTGTTTTCAAGAGGTCGGCAGCCTCACGAAAAAATTGTGTTTGCTCTGGGGTGCCCGAAAAAACTTGTTTACACGGTAAAATTGCATCAAAATTCCGACTGTTAAATAGGTCAAATAACTTATTTATAAACAAAATATGCATATTCCGCGGTAATGGAATAAGTAAGAGATGGGGAAGTCAAACGCCCTGCCCTATAAACTGCGAGCATACCGGAAGCGACAGTGCCGCTGAAAACTTGGGTAGCTAGTTTAACACACATTCTCTGAAAATTGTTTGGAAAAAGGTGCGCATCGGTAAGCTTGGGTGCACACCGGACAGGATTTTGGGAATCTTTATTGTAAAAATGTACAATATCGGACCAGCTAACTAGTTGCGATTTAAAACTAACTCTATTTTTAAAGTTTTCTAAACAATTCCTAACACTCTTTATAAGATGGGGACAATCACTGAAAAGTTTACTTCCTTACCATTTACCTGAAATAAACTCCTAACACTCGAGCTAAATTGAGGAAATTTGACCCCTGATCACAAACAAAATGGCAAGGTATGAGACCTATATTCTGCAATTGGGTAATGGCCTGAAAAATATATTTTTTGGCAACATCACCTTTACAGGAACCATGGTCAATGAAATAAGCCAGAGGATGGGTCCAAGGCTCGCCACCGATACCTTGGACCAAAAGAGTCATTGCACTGGTACCTATTCTACAAGTTCGATTTTCACCGCCATAATCTTCTAATCCTAAAATTTTATCATACTTTAGCAAGTATTACATATGACTCTTCAGAGCCATTTCATCACATGAAATGGACACATATTTTTGTCGAGTTGTGTAGCCCCGGCTTCTCAACTCTAAACACTTGAGAGTACTGTTATTAGAACCTGGGTCACGGGGCCATTCTGAAACGAACTCATCAAGTGTTCTCTCTTCGGGAAATCTAAGGAGAGACTTTAGGTGTCTATAAGCTAAGGGAGATAGAAAGTATACACCTAAAGCTAAGGTTTTGAAATAGCTGTCGTATCTACGACCTTTATGGTGCCTAATATTATTTTTTAAACTATTTTCGACTATGGCTCTAATCTGTGGGGGAAGCTGGCTACATAAATGCATAGTAGAATTGAACCCCTCTTTCGTGTCTTTCAATTTTTTTTTTATATTTGCATATTTCAGCGAAAGGTCTGACAACTGGTACTGCAAGTAACTAATCTTTCTATCTTTTTCTTCCAATCTAGCCTTCAACTTCCTATTCTCCTCAACCAGTTTGTGGTCTTTGTTAGTTACAGCTGTCACACTCAAATTTGTTTGACTCCCCCTGTCTACATAGCTTTCATCTTCAAATGATGTTATTAAACTAATGTCTTGATCCGCATGATCAAAGACACTATCCTCATTTCTATTTGAGCCTCTTCTGCCACAGATGCGAGCAAATTTAGATCGCTCGTATCGTGACACTGAAGCGCGTTTTCTTCCATCAATTGTGAGTAAAAATCGTCTGCTCCCATTTCCCTCGGAGAATTGGGAGCCAAAATTTGGTTATCTTGAAGACTCGGTTCAGGTACATTTGGTAAATTATTATTAGGTACTGCAAAGGTCATCAAGTTTTTTTCCATCCTCATTTCTCTGGAGAAATGGCGCTCACAGGCGTACATAAATTTAGGCCTGTATTTCCCCACACCAAAAAGATTCAGCCAAATTTTAAATCTAATAAACAAAATAAATAACCCATAACCTTAAAGCCTTAATTAAAATATTTGAGTATTTATTGCTACATGTTTCAACCAACAAACGCGATTTACAACAATCAACATTTAAGAGCCTCATACAACTTATATTAAAACTAATAGAAATTAAGTTAAATTGAGTTAAAGACTAAAACAAAAAAATGACTAGTATCTACATCATGCTTTCTATCTAATAATATTTTATAATATATAGTAAAAATAATAAGAATTAAGAAAAATTAGCTTAAAACCTAAAACAAAGAAATTACTATAATAATTACATCGTGTCTACTATTATTTATTTATACAACTATTTAACCACTTATTAACAAATAAATATTAATTACTACAAAACTTACAAATAAGTATTAAATTTCTTACCTGGCTTCATCCTTCTCCTGATTTGGGAAGTTGAAAAAACGTTGCTGTCATCTGCACCCCATTACACATTTTGTTGATTGCGGCATATTTCCTATAAGACACAAAAATATCTTTTAAAAAACATTCACATTACTTCGTCATAACTCCGTAATGAACTTACGCACTTTTTTTTACTGTAAAGCTGCACTAAATTAATAATAATAAATAATAATAACCACAACCGACTTCCAACGAATTTTAACAACGAACTGATTTTGGCAGTTCATTTTACCGCTATTATTCTGGCATCCCGCCTTGTTCACTAAAGTGCGGAACACAATGACAGCGACAGACTGCAGCAGCACGACAGTGAACTGAAATCGTCGTTCATCGTCTTACTACATGTACATTTTGAGAAGCAACAACAACACAATGGCAACAACGCAGTTGTCCATTTTGTATGTACACAATTTCGTTGTGGCCATACTAATTCCTTTCACTTCAATGAAATTTTAATATTTTGTTCAAAGTGAAATTTTTTATGCAAAAAATAAGTAAATAGGTAAATATTTTTGCTTTAAATTATCAATTGTTATTACAAATGATATAATAGAACTATAATATAGCTATTTTATGCTTTTATTTGTAAAATAACGTCAAGTTTGTTAGAGCTGTGAATAATTTTACATTTTACATATTAGTGGCATACCCCACTACCTCCTCTTTCTATCTTCCATTCTACTGTCAACTCTACTGTCGTCCTACTGTCGTTGGCAAAAATAGGAGGATATTGAAGTTAGCGAGAACGACAACTGTCGGCCTGCAGCCGTGTAGTCGTGCAGCTGTCAAAATAACACTGCCCATAAGAACGTGTGTATTTTAATATTTGACAGATGTAGTTTGCAGTCTGTCGCGCTCTATGTGTTCACCACTTAACTGCTGGTTGACGGCACCCGGATTGTGTTTTGTTGCCAGCTCAGAAAAGAGATCAGGGTGCCCTGCCAGCTGACAAGCGAGAGAGCAAGAAAAGAGATTCTGATCAAGTTATCTATGCTACAAGCGAAACTATACTAATCAAACAAGAGCAATGAAATATGAAGGTACTTAAAAAATAAAGACAAGAGGGTAAAAGAGAGAAAAGTTGTGAGAAAAATAAAAAAGAGCGTGTAAAATTTACTACCACTTTGCATGTTAAAGGTTAAATTTGGTTGCAGAACGAAAAGGAGATTCAATACGTTACTAATTTAATTAACAACTTAATCGTTGAATGTAAATATTAATTGAATTCGTGTACCAATCTTTGGTTTGCACAAATATCAGCTTTCGTTGAAGAAAACTTTGAACTTAATTTTGTATTAATAAAATAATTTAAATTACAGTTAATATTTTTGTTATTAAATATTATTATTAATTATTTGTTCAAAATCTATATACGGTTTGTCAAGAAACTCAAACTTAAAAAAGACAAAAAAAATAGTTGTTTTCACATTTTTGACACTGTCAAGAAACTCTTTATACAAAGTGCTTTAGCTACGGTTTAATAAACATATTTAATAACTTATACTATCTTAATCTAATTTTAATATTTGGTATGTCCCCCTTAGCATTAACTACGTGCTGGAGGCGTTTTTTCATGGAATTAACTAGCCTTTAGACGTCATATTCAGAGGGTATCTTTTGCCACTCTTCAATCACAGCCGTTTTCAGCTCTGTTCGTTTTTGGGCCGCCTTTTTGCCACTTTTTTTTTCAAGTGTGTCCATAAATTTTCAATTGGGTTAAGGTCCGGGGTCTGGGGATGTGTCTATCACCTTTTGGCAGTTATAAAGGAGCCATGTCCACACATTAAGCTCTTTATGCTTGGGGTCATTAACCAAGTAAAATTTAAATTTAGGCTTATTGTCGGCAATAAACCCAAATTTTTCGACACTCTGCTTCAAATGGGTCTTGAGAATTGAGAAATACTGCTCAGCATTCATAGTATTTTCTATAAATGCCAGCTCTCCGACCCCTTTGCTGCTGATGCATCCCCAAATCATAACCGACAATTTCCCAAATTTAACAGTCGGAATGATGTTGCGCTGATCCAACGCTGTCAATGCCTTGCGCCATACTCTGGTTGGTCCATCATTATAATATAGGATGATTTTACTTTCGTCACAGAAAATGACATCATCCCAATAATCTGCCGGCGTACTGACCGTGTTAACATCAAAAGTATAATGTTTTTCAACATTTATCTGGGAAAGCAGCGGTTTCTTTCGAGCACCTATTGAAGTGTACTTATGCCGCAGAGTTGCTTGGTGTACTGTTTCGTGTGAAACGACTGTGCCACACTCTTCTTCCAGCTGTTTGGCAAGGGTTCTGGTAGAAATTCGGGGACTTTGGTCGATCTTACGCATGATTAGGCGGTTATCCCGTTCGCAAATCTTTTTCTTACGGCCACCTCCACCTTTTGCTTCAAGTATGCCTTCATTTTCCGCGCGACTTAAAACATTATACATAAATAGTTTTTCAGGAGACACAAAACATTTTTGATAATTCTGCCGCAGATTTTCCGAGTTGGTGATTGTAATAAGTCAATTGGACTACTTCGAAGGTCAATCTTTTTCAGGCATTTTAAAAATTTCAAAAAGACGCTTTATGACACGCGTTCATCAATATTTCACAATTAAATGAGAAAGAATTCAAAAAAGCGATGATTGCAATATCATATATACCGGTAAAAGTACCGTTTTTTTTCTTCAAGAAAAACAAAACAGAATCAAAAAACCAGAATGTGTAAAGAGCTTCTTGACAGTGTCAAAAATGTGTAAACTACTATTTTATTGAAGTAATATTTAACCTTGCAATATTCTGTTTTTGTTTTTGCTCTTATTTACTAAGCACATTCTATTCAACAGTTCTACATTAAAAATTTTAGATAAAATTTAACAGGTGTTTATTTTTGTATGCAAAATAAAAAAATGCTGTAAATTTCCAGTGTGTAAAGAGTTTCTTGAAAAAAATAAAAATGAATCGGCAAACTGTATGTACGCTCATAACTTTCATACGACTAAACCAAATTTGATAATTTTTGAATGTTGGTTGAGGTTCAAGGATGGGTTTTACGGAGAGAAAAATTAGAATTGCCGGAAAACCCCGGAAAACCCCTGAAAACAGCCCTTTTCTTCTTCCCATACAACCGAATGAATGTTTATTTGTTAGTAACGCTAAGAGAACGGCTGAACCAATCTTGATGAAATTTTCAGAGTGTGTTCGTTGAGGATTAGAAATAAAAATACCTTATACTTTTCAAGAAGAAAAGTCGGAAAATTGGTAAATTCCAAACAGTACAAATTTTGTTTCAATTGTTGTTTGTTTTGTTTTTCAATATTTTGATTTGTAAATTATTTGAATCGTTCAATTTCGGTCGCTTGCTTTTTTTATTCTGGCTATTCAAAAGAAAAATTTTTGAAAATCATTCAGTGAAAGCTTTACGTGTGTTTCACAAAAAGAGGTCAATTGCAGATTGAACTTTGTTACAAAGCCACTAAGAGGTCGCCCTAATATCGGTCGGCGTTCTTTTTGCCATCAACGTATGGCAGCCCAAAGCAAGGCAAGGAAAGAAGTGAAGAAAGATCGCGGTCAATCAGCAAGCGATCGTCACGATGTCACAGCATGACTTTTCAAACAACAGTTACGATATTTGATTGACTATATCTTGAAGCAACTTATATGTGGTGCTGTTGGATGCTAGATGTACATATGTATGTACTTCGTTGAGTGGCAAAAGAGAGGTTTTCCGCATTCTTCTTTTGATGATGGTTACACCAGATCAAATTGATAAAAGCATTTCTGCGGAAACTCTGGAGAAAGATCCAGTATTATACGAAGTGGTGGAAACCAATATGATTCATCTCTTCGGTTTGTATGTCTGACAATAAATGCATAAAACACTATCCACGTGCTTTTCTTTCGGAACCACAAACTGGAAATGATGGATATCAACTCTATCGGCGTCGCTCACAATATAACAGAACATTCAGCAATCAACTTACAAGAGTGAGTATCGAAGTTGACAACAACATGGATCGTACTATATTCACCATTATTGCCTAATTCACATTCAAAACTCATATCAATGTTTAATATTGCAGTTTGGTGAAATCGATAAAATACGTTTGTTAGTACGTCACCAAAGGAAGCAACATGGTGATTATTGGTCTTGAACGAATCGGTCGATACGTGAACTGCAATAAAGCGCTTTGTAGGATATTTAGTTTTTAAATTCATGAACGTTTTCCGACTATTGTGCGTCTCGTAGTTAATTTGGAGAATGGCCAAAGAGTGTATTTCACCCCAAAAATACACTACAGCCAGTGGAAACACCACCAGCAATAAAATTGACATTGACGAGTTTTTTTTTCTCAACTTTCGTCAGTGATCCGTTTGCGAGAAAATTGCTCTATTCGGAAATACCCTGATATTATACATGGAATGTATTGTCGAAGAAATAGTTGCGCAGAAAGCAAGACCAATCGGTAGATTGACATCCAGATGTGTTCTAAACTACTTTAGGAGGAATTTACACAAAAACGACGACTGCTTCTACCTTCGGTTGCTATTGATTAATGTACGCAGTTCCACTTTATTTGAGCCATTGCTTACTGTGAATGGTATGGTGTAAGCAAGTTTTGGAGAAGTAAGCCAGCAATTACAATTGCTGGAACACGTTAATCACTGGAATGAAAATGAAGTTCGCACACTTTTCACGATAATCATTTTAACATATCGGCCTTCAAATCCGCGTCCATTATCGGATACGAACAAAAATGACATTGCCGAAAACATTTTACATCGCCTTCGCTAAAAATTGGAAATGGTACAATTTCGGTTGATACTTCCGGTGGTTCGATATCAATTCCATCTTCCCTTTATCAATTTACGAAAGATGAACTCATCACAAATGTTCGGACATTGGCCAAATTATCGTAATTACGATTCCTTAAGTGCACGCTCAATGTTAGCTGCCAAAAATACCGATGTTGTTGGCTTAAACTGGATGATTCAAAGTCAAATTCCGGGAGACTTGCGCTCATACAAATCGATCGATCGTCTTGACAATGAAGACGACGCCGTGAATTATCCAGTGGTATTTCTAAATTTTTTGGACAGGCTTGGTATGCCACCGCATCATTTGCGTCTCAAAGTAGGATCGGTCGTTATTATGTTTCGCAATCATCATGCCACGAAACTGTGTAATGGAACCCGACTGATTGTGACGCACCTATCGAATACAAGGGGCAGAATGCTTGATTCAACGAATTTCTTTGAGTTCTAATGATTTCCCATTTCAGTTCAAACGTATTTAGTTTCCAGTGAAAATTGCATTTGAGATGCCAATCAACAGGACCTAAAGATAGTCGCATAGTGTGAGGCATAAATTTGGAAATGCTATGTTTTTCACACGGCCGTGGCGTCTTCACTTTTCTGTACACCGCAATAGAAATCAAAATATGTTGATTATCAAGCTGCGTTACATTGAAAAAAAAAAAAATGAAATGATAAATTTAACTTTCTTTTTATTTCAAAACACATAATTTCAAGCAGGGCAACGGCTGCGGGGTCAGCTAGTAAGTAATAATAAGCGATGAAGTCAAAGTTCGGGGAAAAAAAGAAACCAAATATGATGCACAAATATTTTTACTAAAGTGTTGTTTCGTAAAAATGAGTATAACAATATTAGTAACTTCTTTCCAATAGAAATGCTAACAGGTGAAATTCGGAACACTTGAGGAATAGGGGGGATCCACTTTTATGGGAGGAATCACTATTTAAGAAATATTTCCGTTTACCGAAATCATTGTGTTTGGAGCTCATACAGGAATCGAAACCTCACGATAACACTGGTCTGCAACGAAAAACTTCTGTAGACAAAAATAGGATCGGTATGAAGTATTCAATATCCTGAATCCATGTAGATCTGTTTTATTTTTTGGCTATCACGTACATATACTTACATATGTATGGATATTATTTTAAAATGTTTTTTTAAGCTTAAAATTTTGTACTTTTTACTGTTATTCGTGCGTTAGAACAACTTCATTTAGGTTAGATAGAGGTTATGCTCGTGCTGATAGAAAGAGAGAGAACTATACTGACTAAGTAATTTGTTTAGCATTGTAGAAACTTACAAGTTACAAATCCTATCATTTTCACCCATCCATACGCAGGCGAAAGCTTATAGAATGACAAAAATTACATTAAGAATGCCATAGAATGGGGAAAACAAAGGGTCAAAGGCTAGGCATTTCATTAGGGTTTCCTATCAAATAAATAAATATGTATGCTACTACTAAAACGGCCAAATACTAAGGCTAAGAGTGTGTTACCGTGTTATGCTAAACAGTTTATTACTTTAAGTAAGTTTGTGTTAAAATTTCAAATAAGTATATTTCGATTACCAAAATCCATAAAGATTAAATTTTCCTAGTTTTGATTAAAATTTTATTCATTGTATCAAAATATTGGTAAATCTTTCCTATTTTATTAAAAATATTTAAAGAATATTTGTCTAACTACTTAAAAAAAAAAAAACAATGTGTTTCGTGCAACCGTGTGATGTAAAAAGCCATTTCAACGGACATATGTAATATTTTTAAGCAGAAAAAAACTTTTAAAGTTTACAAAAAACTCTGTGATAAATTTTTAGTGATATAATCTGCTGTTGTATATTATCTACACTTCATCCAGAGTAGGTATATTAAAATCCATTGCATAAAATGCATACACAGATGGACAAAAGTATTCGCCACTGAACAAGCTATACATATATTTGGCTCAAACTATAAAAAAATGTTCTAAATGTTAGTTTTTACGTTATATTTCAATAAACTATATTCCATACAATCATTCTTGACAAAAAAACTTCAATTAAAAATAACAATTCTTAATATGTAGCTAAAAATTCCAGAAAGTTCAGAAAGTAGTTGGACAAAAGTATTCGCCCCATACTGTATACGAAGCTTATGGTCGCCTTAAGGAAAGAAGCTGGAGCGTTTTTATCATATGTGAGAAAGTGCCAAAATAATTTACCGTTAGTTTGTATTTTGCGCAATTAAGTAAAAGTAGGTCGTAAGTATAAAGAAACCACAGAGGAGGAGAGAAAACTAATAGTGAAGTTATTAACTAGTGGAAAATCCATAAAAGAAGTGTTCTCTATTGTTTCGAGACCGCGATCAACCGTGCGCAGCATCTTCAAATGTTTCGAAGAAACAAACACGTACAAAAATTGCACTGGCCGTCCGTGCAAGCTAAGTGAAACAGACAAGCGAAAAATAACAATAATGGTGAAAAAGAAATCCCAAAACTGCATCTTCCAAAATTGCAGCAACAATAACTGAAGATTTGGACATAACTGTACACCGTCGCACAGTTCGACGTGTGCTGAATGAAGCTGGGTTCTATGCCAGGGTTTGCCACAAAAAATCTTGCATAAGTAAGATAAATAAGAACAAGTAAGGAAGGCCTAAGTTCGGGTGCCACCGAACATTTTATACTCTTGCATGATAAAGTGATAATCGAGATACCGTTCTTAGCAACTTTATTGCGAGAATATAAAAAATGATGCCCTCTGAATAACATGAAAATATCTGAGAGATTTACCGATATTTTCGGTGAGAAATAGAGATAGGTTAGGTTAGTTTAGGCACTGAATTTTCGTGTTCGAAGAACGGTTAACGCACTTTTAGTGATTTTCAACATAACCTTTATATGGGAGGTGGGCGTGGTTATTATCTGATTTCTTCCATTTTTGAACTGTATATGGAAATGCCTGAAGGAAACGACTCTATGGAGTTTGGTTGACATAGCTATAGTAGTTTCCGAGATATGTACAAAAAACTTAGTAGGCTGCGGGGCCACACCCACTTTTCCAAAAAAACTACTTCCAAATATGCCCCTCCCTAATGCGATCCTTTGTGCCAAATTTCACTTTAATATCTTTATTTATGGCTTAGTTATGACACTTTATACGTTTTCGGTTTCCGCCATTTTGTGTGCGTGACAGTGAGCCGATTTTGTCCATCTTCGAACTTAATCTTCTTATCTAGCCAAGAAATACGTGTACCAAGTTTCATCATGATATTTCAATTTTTACTCAAGTTACAGCTTGCACGGACGGACAGACGGACGGACGGACGGACAGACAGCCTTTGGTATATATAACCCTATATCTGACTCTTTTAGTTTTAGGACTTACAAACAACCGTTATGTGAACAAAACTATAATACTCTCCTTAGCAACTTTGTTGCGAGAGTATAAAAAGCGCTTGGATTTTGCAAAAGACCACCAACCTAAAAATATTTCATTTTGGGAAAAGTGTTATTCTCGGATAAAAGTGAATTTAACATCTACCGCTCAGATGGTCGTATTTTAACATGGCGAAAAAAATACAGAACAGGAACTTCAGAACTTGCATACCACAGTGAAGCACGGTGGTGGTGGGGTTATGGTATGGGGTTGTATGGCAGCTGCAGGCGTGGGTAATCTCATTTTCATAGATGATACTATGAAAAAAAGAAGATGGCTATGTTCGTAAATGCATCATGACGCGCATCATGACAATTGCATAACAAACAGAACGTTCAGAAATGCCAATATTGCAGCACTGCAATAATCAAGCGTTCAAAAAGACAACACTTCTATCAGCTGTCACTCATAATTTCTATCAAAAAATTGTTTACTGCATTTAGCTACGATGTCTGACGAAAAGTAAGTGCAAAACTGTTTTATTTTAAATTTTTGTATTGGAAATTTAGTTAAATTATGTTAATAATAATTGTATAAATTATTATTTTTAAATTTTCAGTGAAAATCTCAGTAATGCGGAGACACAGTTACCTTAGCTGAGAGTACGGTAGAATATGGAGGACGAGTTTAAATCGGGTAGAAGGAAAAAAAATGTATTGTGGAAGAAAATTGTAGACCGAAGTTAAAAATGTAAATGAAAACAATAAAAATTAAAATGAAGTTCATCAGAAAAAGTAATAAAAAAATTATTAAAAAATAAAAGAAGGTGAGGTAAAGTAAATTTTTTTTTATGATGAATACATAGTGGTAAAATAATTTCTTCTATCGATTCCATTTATATCATCTGAATCAACGGCTACATCTTGAATTCCTTCGATTTCATTGTTGGTTTCCATATCGGCATGTGTTATTGCATCGTTAATATGTTCAGAATAACCTCCCTTATTTATGATAAAATTGTGTAAGATAGCACAAGCGAGTATTACATTAGATGTGGCTTTAATGCTCGAAGCTTCAATATAAGTTAAAATTTTAAACTGTTTCTTAAAAATCCCGAAAGTTTGTTCTATAAATACTTTGTCTTTTAAAAGACAAACATTTGTACCTACAAATTTTTTTTTCGACTTCAATACCCTTCTTTTTCTTAAATTTAAAGAAGCACTATCATTTCTTTGTTCACAAATTTCGTCTAGTGTTAGATTCAGCAACATTTCAATTTTAGTATTATGCGCGTTCAAAAATGCAAACAAATGTATCTGCAAATTGTCAAAAATTGTATAAGAAGTATCAAACGTCAAACTTGCAGTGTTGCTACTGTTGCTTATGCTGCAAGTCATGATGCATTTACGAACATAGCCGATTACTTGGCCATCTTAAAAGCAAATTTGAAAGCCAGCGCTGACAGTCTTTTGGCCTGGCGAGACGATCATATAATTACGTCAAGCATTGCATATGTGTGAGTGAAGTTTGCTCGTGTGTTGTCCGCAAACGTTCAAATAAACACGGCAATCATCATTTTTAATTTGTACTCATAGCGTTCGGTTATCATGTCGTCATCGGAAGACGATTTACTTTTATTAGCGCCTGCGGCAGTGATCTATTAGACGAATTAAAATTATCAAGCAAAAGCGGTTATCATAACTTTTTACGAATGGACTCAGAAACCTTCAACGAACTTTTAACTATGGTGAAGCCGATAATAGAAAAGCAAAACACAGTAATGCGAGAAGCTATTGCACCTAACATGCGATTGTCAGCAACACTCAGATATTTGGCTACCGGAGACAAATTTGAAAATCTAATACCATGTTCAGACCGACACTTAATCACACGATTTCGGCTGTTGAATGCATTATCTCACTAATCTTAAAAGTTTATCAAGATTTCGCCATACAAAAATGACCGTTCCAAATCACTTCATTGAAATGATTTCAAACTGATCCACTCTAAATCTCTCTGTGCGACTCTGATTTTGCGCAATCTACTTGTCAGCACTGGAAATCTGTGACATTATCACAGCTGATTTAGACACTACAAAGGGGAAAAAAATGTAAACAAACAAATTTTTTTTAACGCAATGAATCTAATTTCACCTAAAAATCGACTTAACAAATGAAAAAATGCATCCATTATTTCTATTATATGGAAAATATTAAAAAAGACGGCTTTTATTTGAAAATACCGTATTACAATCTTTCCTTTTGATATATATTAAGCGATGTGAATTTTTGAATGACAATAACAGCTGTTTTTTGATCTTTCTAACGGCAGTGAGAACACTGTTAGGTTATGAAATGCTTAACTGCAATCTAATCTTTTAAATTTTCGGTCTGAACATGGTATAAAGTTCATGACAGCAATATCCTCAAGATCGCTTGGATTGATTGTAATAGAAACTTGTGAAGCTCTTATTTCAAGGCTTTCCAGTTTTATAAAGGTACGTGAATAAATTAACATATCAATCAATGATGTTATATTATTTTTATACTCTCGCAACAAAGTTGCTAAGGAGAGTATTATAGTTTTGTTCACATAACGGTTGTTTGTAAGTCCTAAAACTAAAAGAGTCAGATATAGGGTTATATATACCAAAGTGATCAGGGTGACAAGTAGAGTTGAAATCCGTCCGTCTGTCCATCCGTGCAAGCTGTAACTTGAGTAAAAGAGATATGATGATGAAACTTGGTACACAGATTTCTTGGCTCCATAAAAAGGTTAAGTTCGAAGATGGGCAAAATCGGCCACTGCCACGCCCACAAAATGGCGAAAATCGAAAACGTATAAAGTGTCATAACTAAGCCATAACCAAATATATTAAAGTGAAATTTGGCACAAAGGATGACATTAGGGAGGGGCATATTTGGACGCAATTTTTTTGGAAAAGTGGGAGTGGCCCCGCCCCTTCTAAGTTTTTTGTATATATCTCGGAAACTACTATAGGTATGTCAACCAAACTCTACAAAGTCGTTTTCTTCAGGCATTTCCATATACAGTTCAAAAATGGAGGAAACCGGATAATAACCACGCCCACCTCCCATACAAAGGTAATGTTGAAAATTACTAAAAGTGCGTTGACCGACTAACAAAAAACGTCAGAAACACTAAATTTTACAGAAGAAATTGCAGAAAGAAGCTGCACCCAGGATTTTTTTAAAAATTGTAAATGGGCGTGGCGTCGCCCACTTATGGACCAAAACCCATATCTCAGGAATTACTAGACCGATTTCAATGAAATTCAGTATATAACATTTTCCTAATATCCTGATGACATGTACGAAATATGGATGAAATCGGTTTACAACCACGCCTTCTTCCAATATAACGCTATTTTGAACTCCATCTGATGCCTTCTCTGTATAATATATACATTAGGAACCAATGATGATAGCGGAATAAAACTTTATAAAAATACGGCATTTGAAATATATGTAAATGACGGATAATGAAATCTCGATTATCACTTTATCATGCGATATTAGCCCTTCCTTACTTGTTTATTATAATTTTTAAAGCAATACAAATTATTCTTTAAAAGCTTGATATTGATGACTGTGACACATCACCATAGTTAAAGGTGCCGCTGCCCGTGTAGGTGAAAGGAGTCGAACTGCCGCTGTGAAAATTTGCTGGTGTTGGGTCATTAATTTTTATTTGTCCTTCAAACAAAATGTCCTCTATAAACTTTTCGCAAAGTATTCTTTGACCTGCAGGCATTCGCTCTAGCTTTACCGCCCAGGCATTGGTTATCGCGTGGGTTTTTTGGACTCCTTTTCGGCAAATCTTTTTGTTGCAATTTCTAATAGAGCATCAGCAGCATCTGGTTTTCTATTCGCCGACTTGGTGACGGGTTGTTTACGGGAATTCCGAAATTATAAAGAAATACAAATATATTATTCATGTGTTATTTATTATAATAGAGAAATATTAATCTTTTGTATATGTTTTATTTTCAGGTACCGCAATCAGAATCAAATTAGAAAAAAAAAATTGCAGATGATTTCAATGAAGCATAGAATTTCCCCAATTGCATAGGAGCTGTTGACGGCAAACACATCGCAATTATAAAACCGGCTAAATCGGCAACGGTTAATGCAAACTATGAACTCATAGTAGCTGATGTTGGCACGAATGGTTGTATTTCGGACGGTAAAGTAATAAAAAATACCGATTTTGGGAGAGCAGTCTACAGCAAATCTTTGCCAATACCTCCACCATCGCAACTACCAAGCAGCGACAAGGTGCTGCCGTAAGTTTTTCCAAATGCAGGAACACCTTTAAAACCGTTTTCCGGTTCCAATTTCACAACCAAAGAACGCACTTTCAATTATAGATTGAGCAGAGCACGCAGAATTGTAGAAAATGTATTTGGAATATTGGCATCAAGGTTTAACGTTCTGCGAACCACTATTTCACTCACACCAGAAAAAGCACAAACTATTGTTTTAGCTTGTTGCTATCTGTACAATTTTTTGCGCCAAAAAAAAAACCTACATATGCATTTACAAACTTAATTGACCAAGAAATTACCAACACAGAAATTTAATGGAAGGAAGCTGGCGCAATGAGATAGATCTAAATTCCCTGGAATGTACGCAAATACGTAATTCCTCAAATAAAGTGAAACAAATTCGCGATACTTTCGCTGTATAATTCAGCAACGAAGGTGCAGTATCTTGGTAAACAAATTCACATATTAACAAACATGAATCACTATATTATTTTCATATACAATTGCAATGAAATAAAATATTTTTTTTTTCGATTTTACTTACCGTTATATTTTTTGATGTGCTTGGTGTTTCTACGCCATTTAAGAACTGCATTTCATTAAAATAAAACAAAGTAGGCTCGAACGAGTCCTCGGCACCAGCTCCACTTCTGCTATATTCGGCCAGTTTTTGCTTTTCACGACGAAAATTTGTCCGGAGGAGATTAATTTTTTTTTACATCATCTAAAGTTGCAGTCGGGTATTGTTCTTTATAGCTTTCTAACAGCACTTGATATTGTTTTTGCTTTTCATCCCTGTTACTATAATCTTTCAGCTTTATGCTTTATGCTGGTAAGCATTGGTGCAGTTCAATGAAATCCAAAATAATTTTTTCCTCGTCCACGCACTTGCTCATACTTGAAATATCACAACTGAGCTTGTTTTTAGCGAACGTCAAATTCAAATATCAACAAGTAAGGAAAGGCTAAGTTCGGGTGTCACCGAACATTTTATACTCTCGCCCGATAAGTGATAATCGAGATTTCATTATCCGTCATTTACATATTTTTCAAATACCGTATTTGTGTAAAGTTTTATTCCGCTATCATCATTGGATCCTAATGTATATATTACACACAGAAGGCATCAGATGGAATTCAAAATAGCGTTATATTGGAAGAAGGCGTGGTTGTGAACCGATTTCACTCATATTTCGTACATGTCATCAGAGTGTTAAGAAAATATTATATACCGAATTTCATTGAAATCGGTCTAGTAGTTCCTGAGATATGGTTTTTGGTCCATAAGTGGGCGACGCCACGCCCATTTTCAATTTTTAAAAAAATCCTGGGAGCGGCTTCCTTCTGCAATTTCTTCCGTAAAATTTAGTGTTTCTGACGTTTTTCGTTAGTCGGTTAACGCACTTTAAGTGATTTTCAACATAACCTTTGTATGGGAGGTGGGCGTGGTTATTATCCGATTTCTTCCATTTTTGAACTGTATATGGAAATGCCTGAAGAAAACGACTCTGTAGAGTTTGGTTGACATAGCTATAGTAGTTTCCGAGGTATGTACAAAAAACTTAGTAGGGGGCGGGGCCACGCCCACTTTTCCAAAAAAATTACGTCCAAATATGCCCCTCCCTAATGCGATCCTTTGTGCCAAATTTCACTTTAATATCTTTATTTATGCTTAGTTATGACACTTTATAGGTTTTCGGTTTCCGCCATTTTGTGGGTGTGGCAGTGGGCCGATTTTGCCCATCTTCGAACTTAACCTTTTTATGGAGCCAAGGAATACGTGTACCAAGTTTCATCATGATATCTCAATTTTTACTCAAGTTACAGCTTGCACGGACGGACGGACAGACGGACGGACGGACAGACGGACGGACGGACAGACAGACATCCGGATTTCAACTCTACTCGTCACCCTGATCACTTTGGTATATATAACCCTATATCTGACTCTTTTAGTTTTATGACTTACAAACAACCGTTATGTGAACAAAACTATAATACTCTCCTTAGCAACATTGTTGCGAGAGTATAAAAATGTTTGATTTTCATCAAACAGAGCCGACAACAAGTCGGTGTAATATACGTGTAGCCGAAAAAAGCCGACGACACTAATACTCTTAAGGTTTTGATTAGTTAATTTGATCGTCTCGCCAGCGCATTTGCTTGGGAAATTATTTTTATTTCCAACATGATAACGATCTCAAGCCTACGGCTGAGATTGTACGGCTTTGGCTTATTTATAATACTTTTGTTCAACCATTTTCTGAACTTTTTGAAGTTTTTAGCTTAAATATTATGATTTATTATTTTTAATTGGAGTTTTTTTTATCAGTAATGAATGTGTGGAATATAGTTTATTTGAAATATAACGGAAAAACTAACATTTACATAGAATATTTTCTTTTATAGTTTGAACCTAATTCATGTATAGCGTGTTCAGTGGCGAATACTTTTGTCCATCTGTGTATGTATGTATGTATGTACATACATATGTATATTAATCAGGGTTGGGCATAGTGCACTAAAAAATAAATGCAATAAGGTTTCACAAGTACTACTTCTTCAGTGGTAGTTAAACAGCAAAATCCACTATCACTGAAAATTTAGTGATAGTGAAAAAAAATTAGGAAAACATAATTCAGCTTTTATTTCCTTTTTTTAATACCAACATTTCAAAATTATGGTCGGTGATATTTTGCCTTGTCGATTGATTGACAATTCCAGCAAAGGAAAAAAGTCTTTCCACCGGCGCAGAGGAAGGAAGAGGTGTGTTGTATTTAAAATTTTTTTTTTTTATAATAGGAAAGCGGTGCAAAGCATCAATGCTTCTCTCAGCGTCATTCAAGTACAAAATTACTTCGGTTGCTCCGCCGTGGGAGTATACTTGTATATGTACATTGACTTTCATCTGAAAAAGGAAGTTATTTAGAAAAATTTCGCAGGTTGGTTTCTTTAAATCGAATACCTGTGGACTCGTCATCGAACTCGAGAAATGATGTACTAGCACTTATGGATGGCTGCAAATTATTTCCTTCCTCTACCGGTTGTCTTTTAAGGTCCAGCGCATATGATTTAACTTTTTCTCGAACATCATCTAGAGTGTATGACTCAGCACTTTCCAACAAAACTTTACAAAACTTTAATTTGATATCGGGAATGATGATTGCTGCAATAACAGCATCCCAGGAGTCAGAGTGCAGGCGAAAATATTTTTCAAACCTTTCCAGTAACTTTGATTGCATTTCAATATTAATTTCCTTAAGAAATTTTAAGTTTTCAGAATCTAAACGTCGCATTTTTATTTTGATAGACACTAAAGTGGGAATGAAATACCCAAAGAACATATTTTGTTCTCTTTGCAGGAAGTCGATAGCTTCTGCAATAGGTTGCATTACTCTTGCATATTCTTCCAAATACTCTAGTTCTTCCTCATTAAAAGTAGAAATTTCCAGCTTGTAGCATAGTTCACTTAATCTGCTTTTGATTTCTATTAGCTTCTGAACCGAATCGTACAGCGAGTTCCATTTTGTAACGCAAGGCGTAACCGGATACGAAGATACAACTGTTTTTATTATTTCCGCAGATCCAACGGAGTGGTGGTCTTCCTCTTCCTCTGCTTCCCCCGGCGGGTACTGCGTGGAATACTTTCAGAGCTGGAGTGTTTTCATCCATCCGGACAACATGACCTAGCCAGCGTAGCCGCTGTCTTTTAATTCGCTGAACTATGTCAATGCGTCGTATATCTCGTACAGCTCATCGTTCCATCGAATGAGATATTCGCCGTGGCCAATGCGCAAAGGACCATAAATCTTTCGCAGAATTTTTGTCTCGAAAACTCCTAACGTCGACTCATCGGTTGTTGTCATCGCCCAAGCCTCTGCACCATATAGCAGGACGGGAATTATGAGCGAATTATAGAGTTTAGCTTTTGTTCGTCGAGAGAGGACTTTACTTTTCAATTGCCTACTCAGTCCGAAGTAGCACCTGTTGGCAAGAGCAATCCTGCGTTGGATTTCCAGGCTGACATTGTTGGTGGTGTTAGCACTGGTTCCTATATATACGAAATTATCTACAACTTCAAAGTTATGACTGTCAACAGTGACGTGAGAGCCAAGTCGCGAGTGCGACGACTGTTGGTTTGAGGACAGGAGATATTTCGTTTTGCCCTCGTTCACTGCCAGACCCATTTGCATTGCTTCCTTGTCCAGCCTGGAGAAAGCAGAACTAACGGCGCGGGTGTTGAGGCCGATGATATCAATATCATCGGCATACGCCAGCAGCTGTACACTCTTATAGAAGATGGTACCTTCTCTATTTAGTCCTGCAGCTCGAACTATTTTCTCCAGAAGCAGGTTGAAGAAGTCGCACGATAGGGAGTCGCCTTGTCTGAAACCTCGTTTGGTATCGAACGGCTCGGAGAGGTCCTTCCCGATCCTGACGGAGCTTTTCGTGTTGCTCAACGTCAGTTTACACAGCCGTATTAGTTTTGCGGGGATACCAAATTCAGACATCGCGGCATAAAGGGAGCTCCTTTTCGTGCTGTCGAAAGCAGCTTTGACATCGACGAAGGGCTGGTGTGTGTCGATTCTTCTTTCACGGGTCTTTTCCAAGATTTGGCGGATGGTGAATATCTGGTCGGTTGTTGATTTTCCAGGTCTGAAGCCACACTGATAAGGTCCAATCAGTTTATTGAAGGTGGGCTTTAATCTTTCACACAATACGCTCGATAGAACCTTATATGCTATGTTGAGGAGGCTTATCCCACGGTAGTTGGCGCAAATTGTGGGGTCTCCTTTTTTATGGATTGGGCATATCACACTTAAATTCCAATCGTTGAGCATGCTTTCGTCCGACCATATTTTACAAAGAAGCTGATGCATGCTCCTTATCAGTTCTTCGCCGCCGTGTTTGAGTAGCTCGGCCGGCAATCCATCGGCCCTCACCGCTTTGTTGTTCTTCAGGCGGGTAATTGCTATTCGAACTTCTTCATGGTCGAACGTCTGCTCCATCGTTATCGATTGGCTAATCGGGTTCTCCTTCTCCTGGTGTTGTGCGTTCACTGCCATTCAGCAGGCTGGAGAAGGGTTCCCTCCATAATTTAAGTATGCTCTGCGCATCGGTCACTAGATCACCTTTGGGGGTTCTACAAGAGTATGCTCCGGTCTTGAAACCTTCTGTAAGCCGCCGCATTTTTTCGTAGAATTTTCGAGCATTACCCCTGTCGGCCAGCTTATCAAGCTCTTCGTACTCTCGCATTTCAGCCTCTTTCTTTTTCTGTCTGCAAATGCGTCTCGCTTCCCTTTTCAACTCTCGGTATCTATCCCATCCCGCACGTGTTGTGGTCGATCGTAACGTTGCGAGGTAGGCAGCCTGTTTTCTCTCCGCTGCGTCACGGCACTCCTCGTCGTACCAGCTGTTCTTTTGAACTTTCCGAAAACCAATGGCTTCAGTTGCAGCTGTACGTAAGAAGTTTGAAATGCCGTCCCACGGTTCCCTTATACCGAGTTGTTGACGAGTGCTCTCAGAGAGCAGGAGTGCACGCCGAGTAGAAAATCGTTCGGCTGTCTGTTGTGATTGCAGCTTCTCGACGTCGAACCTTCCTTGTGTTTGTTGGCGTGCGTTTTTTGTTGCACAGAGGCGGGTACGAATCTTGGCTGCAACAAGATAGTGGTCCGAGTCGATGTTAGGACCTCGGAGCGCACGCACATCTAAAACACTGGAAACTTGTCTTCCGTCTATCAAAACATGATCGATCTGTTTGGTAGTTTTTCGATCCGGAGACAGCCAGGTAGCTCTATGAATCTTCTTATGCTGGAATCTAGTACTACAGATAACCATATTTCGGGCCCCGGCGAAGTCAATCAGCCTCAACCCATTTGGGGATGTTTCGTCGTGGAGGCTGAATTTACCGACCGTAGTGCCAAAGATACCTTCTTTGCCCACTCTGGCGTTAAAGTCGCCAAGCACGATTTTGACATCGTGGCGGGGGCATTTCTCATAAGCGCGCTCCAAGCGCTCATAGAAGGCATCTTTGGTCACATCGTCCTTCTCTTCCGTCGGGGCGTGGGCGCAAATCAGCGATATGTTGAAGAACCTCGCTTTGATGCGGATTGTGGCTAGACGCTCATTCACCGGATTGAATGATAGTACTCGGCGACGGAGTCTCTCTCCCACCACGAATCCAACACCAAACTTGCGCTCCTTTATATGGCCACTGTAGTAAATGTCACAAGGCCCTACTCTTGTCTGTCCTTGTCCCGTCCATCGCATTTCTTGGACGGCGGTGATGTCAGCCTTTATTTTCGCGAGGACATCAACCAGCTGGGCAGCGGCACCTTCCCATTTAAGGGTCTGGACATTCCAGGTGCATGCCCTCAAATCGTAGTCCTTATTTCGTTTGCCATGGTCGTCATCAAAAGGGGGATCTCTCATCCGAGGCTGATTGTTAGATTTCATTGGTAAGATTTTTTACGTGGCGGGTCCCAAACCCAGCGCACAACCCTGCGGAGGGGATGTTTCGCCTTCTCACATTAGCTCGCCTTCGAACGGATGTTCTTAGGCTACCCAGAGAATACTTGGTCAAAGACCGGAAGTAGTGAGCTGCTTGAGCCATGTCTAAAAGAATCGTTTCTGGCCACTCCCAAGTGAATGGCGATCAGAGAACTTTCCTCACTTGCGTGAACTTCTACACATGATTCCATCCTCCAATGTAAAAAGTTATTTGCACAACTTTTCGCAGTATATTTCGTGAGGACAATTTTATATTTAGTGCAATTTTTGACAGTAAATTATATGACAAGAACAATTTAAACACAAATTTAAGTAAATATTTAAGTCAAACCAAATTTAAACCAAAATTAAAGTAAACAAAATACAAATTTTCACATTTCATTTGCGGGGGTTTAAAATTGCACAGTTTGCCCAGTTTGCGAAAGTTTTGCGCCTTTAAATTAGTACCCTTAATAAATTGGAAGTTCGAAATTTTATTTCTAACCTGTTGAAAGTAGATTTATGAATGTTACGAACTGCCTGATTTGTTGAGCCATCCAATTGCTTTATAAAATCAACAGTGAACAAAAAGTCGAGCATATGGCTAGCACATCGAAAATGCTTTGACAAAATTGGCGTATAATTGTGGAGCTCAGGGACGGACATTCTGACTGGTTATCACTGTCGGAGCTATCATCATTGTCGCTCTCATTTTCACATTTTTTCTCTTAAATAATTTATTAGCACTTAACTGTTTTACAAGATATTACTTACTGAGGATAACTCCAAATTCTCTATACGCCTTGACGAAATTTGATCCATTGTCGGTTATGGTATATACTATTTTTCCGACTGGTATATTGCATTGGCTATTGATTTCGCGAATAATATCTGTTTTTCGATCAAAATAATGTGTACCTTTAAACCTGCGGCATGCTAAGGCTGCAGATTTTCTTTCTAAGGTATCAGCCTCTAGCCAGTGACAGGTGTATTCAAAAAACGTTTTTTTTCCTCCAGACCAAATATCAGCTGTTGCACATACAAATTAAATTTTGGCCAAATCCGCTGACAACTTTTGTTTGAACTCCGTGTGGCTCTCGGAAAGCAATCTGGTAATTGTACGTCTACTGGGAATCCTTCTTCCGGAAAGCAATTTGAAGAAACTAGGATGCTCGATAATAGACAATGGAGAGCACGTTTCGCAAACAAAAGAAAGAACATCTTGATCAGTTGCAGATCTAGCACGCAAACCTTTTCTGGTTTCAGATTTTTTCTTTTGAAAATCCTTAAATGTGCTTGGATGTTTTTCGCGTAAGTGGTGTATAAAGTTAGAGCTTACCCGTAGCGAACCTTTAACTTTCTTGAGGCATACTTGGCAGATAGCGATTATACCTATCATTTTGGTTTGGTATGGAGTTGAAGCTCTCTGTTAAATAAAAATTGTAATAAAATACTCCATTCACTACAAGAGACATACACAATAAAAATTGACAAATGTTCGGACAAAGTGCGGTTTTTTTTTGGCAGAAGCTAAAATACTTGTAAGTATTGAACTTAAAAAATACCTTCTCTACTATTTTGAAAAATTATCCGTTAAAAAGAATTTCATTCATCCCAGAAAGTTGGTTATGATGAAACTCTTCAGTACTCGGATTATCAGTGATAGTACGTAGACACCTGGTAATTTCAATAGTTTCATTAACCCGAATTTGTTTAAGCGAACCAGACTTGGGCTCGAAAGTGGGATCAGCCAATGAGTCGTCACTTCCAAAATCTATTTTGTTATCACTCATTTTACAAGTCTTGTATTAAAAGATAATTTTTGTCCACTAATAAATTAAATCACTTCGAACACTACAATATTTTATTAAAAAACACGTGCGGCACTGAATCAAAAATGGTACTCACTTAAATATTGCATTTCAATAACTCCCATTTAGTAACATTAGTTCAATTTTATAAACAAACGTATAAACTAACACTTAACTTATGCATGCTTACATATCGTCGGCTTAGCGTAAAAAGCTGATAAGTGCAATTTTGAAAATATTAAAGGAGATGTGAAAACAACAACGTATCTTAATGTGGCCTTTCCTTTTGCATCAAAGTCAAATATTTGTTGAAAGCTGGACTTATCAGCATTTCCTTATAAGCTAGCGATATTGCACATATGTATGTAACATATGTATGTATCTTTGCCAGCATTAGTGCTCATTAGAATTTTGCCACTTTGTTTTGTTACTCTTTCGCTTCAATGTACTTACAGTGAGGAGCAAAACAGAGTACTTATTTTGTACTAAAGGGTTAGTGATAGTGCAATTTGTTTTTCACTATCACTAAAGGTTTATATAAAGGTATGAAAATAGTATAAAATAATAATGTACATAAATAAATTATATTAAGTATTAGTATAATGGGTTAATATATGTACATACATACATACTATATATGTATGTTAGTGCGACGAATTAAATGTTAGGAAAATTTTGTGGAAATACGAAAAAAAATGCGAATAGGGTCGTCCGAAATTCTAAAGCCGTTATTTTATAAAAAATGTGCAATTATAACACCACGTTATTTCATAATTTATATTTTAATCATATACATATACATTTAAAAATAACACAAATTAAATACTTATAGAATTGTTTAATAGCTTTATTTAAAGTTATCTACACTAATATTATAAAGAGGAAAGATTTGTATCTATTTTTGTATGTTTGTAATGAATAGGCTCAAAATGTACTGCACCGATTTAAAAAATTCTTTCACCAATAGAATTCTACATTCTTCCAATTTGACATAGGCTACATTTCATTTTGAAAAAATTAGGGATCCTTGGTAAAATTTGAACAATGTAACCGAAGGTGTAGAAAAATGAGTCTTAAAATGTCTTTCGTCGAATGCGCTACCGAAACTATTAGCGATAGAACAAAATAATGTAGAACAATATTAAATAACATAATAATGTCTACAAAAAACTCCGCGGTAGCATATGTCTAACTACTGTAGTTATGTCACTACAACAACTTTTTTCATTTTAAACATTAATGAAAATGCTAACCAAATTCAAACCATGCTATTTATGTGTTTATATTAATGTGTATTTCAACTCAAAGAATACAGTACAGCCAGTGGAAACACTGCCAGCAACAATATTAACTTTAACGAGTTTTTTCTCAACTTTCGTCAGTGATCCGTTTACGAGAACGTTGCTCTATTCGGAAATACCCTGATATTATACATGGAATGTATCGTCGAAGAAATAGTTGCGCAGAAAGCAAGGCCAACCTGTAGATTGAAATCCAGATGTGTTCTCAACTAATGCATTAGTACGAATTTACACAATCCACTCGAAAAACGACGACTGTTTCTACCTTCGGTTGCTATTGATTAATGCACGCGGTTGAACTTTATTTGAGTCATTGCTTACTGTGAATGGTACAGTGTGTGCAAGTTTTGGAGAAGTAAGCCAGCAATTACAATTGCTGGAACACGTTAATCACTGGAATGAAAATGAAGTTCGCACACTTTTCGAGATAATCATTTCGACATATCTGCCTTCAAATCCGCGTCAATTATGGTATACGAACAAAAAAGACATTGCCGAAGACATTTTACATGGCCTTCGCTAAAAACTGGAAATGGTGGAATTTCGGTTGATATTTCCGGTGGTTCGATATCAATTCCATCTTCCCTTTGTCAATTCACGAAAGATGAACTCATCACAAATGTTCGGACATTGGCCAAATTATCGTAACTATGATTCTTTAAGTGCACGCGTAATGTTAGCCGCCAAAAATACCGATGTTGTTGGCTTAAACTGGAAGATTCAAAGTCAAATTCCGGGAGACTTGCGCTCATACAAATCGATCGATCGTCTTGACAATGAAGCCGCGCCGTGAATTATCCAGTGGTATTTCTAAATTCTTTGGACAGGCTTGGTATGCCACCGCATCATTTGCGTCTCAAAGTAGGATCGGTCGTTATTATGTTTCGCAATCATCATTCCACGAAACTGTGTAATGGAACCCGACTGATTGTGACGCACCTATCGAATACAAGGGGCAGAATGCTTGATTCTACGAATTTCTTTGAGTTCAAACGATTTCCCATTTCAGTTCAAACGCATTTCGTTTTCAGTGAAAATTGCATTTGAGATGACAATCACCTAAGGACAGTCGCATAGTGTGAGGCATAAATTTGGAAATGTTATATTTTTCACACGGCCGTGGCGTGCTCACGAGTTGGAAAATCATCTTTTCTGTACACCGGAACAGAAACCAAAAACTGTTGTTTATCAAGCTGCGTTACATTGAAAAAAAAAACAACAAAAATTAAATGATAAATTTAACTATCTTTTCATTTCAAAACACATAATTTCACTCAGTGCAACGGCTGCAGGGTCAGCTAGTATATGATAAAATTAGAAAATTGTATTTTTTCTTTCCAATTTAAATTGTTTGAAAATTTGATGTGTTTTAATTTAAATGCACACATACATATGTATATATGTACATATGTATACAATGTTTATATTTTTAACTTTACTAACCTGTCGTTATATTTTCACGAAATTAAAATTTCGACGTTTATAATACATAGGTTTTCTATTTCCCGGTTAATGGCATAATTTATGTAAAAGCTGTATAGTTAAAACCATTAGTTTCCATTTTTAGTTTAGTTAATGTTTGTTTTTTTATTTGAACTAGGCGACGTGAATGGGTCAAGCTGTTGGGCGTAGCGAATCCAACAGCTAAACATTTACATACATGTGTACATATTTGCGTGCTAAAGACATTTTCCACTTAAGATGAGGAAGTGTCGCTTGTTATTATACAGGGACCGGCACTCGAAGTGTAACCAACTTCAGACCGTTCGCTCAGCTGTTACACTGGAATCAGCTGTTTATAAATTTGCTGAATGACAGTTCGGAGTATTTTTTATAAGTGTACAAAAGCGTTTTGCCAAAAGTTAACGCAAAAAAAAGTGATTAGCGATGGAATTCAAACGTAATAATGTGATTGCTTTATATTTAGCTGGAAAATCACAGCCAGCAATTATTCGTGAGCTCAAACACATTAATGTGAACAAAGTTTTTATTTATTGTTTTCATCGAGCCTGGCGCCAAAGTAAATGCGAAATATTATCGGGAAAGTGTTCTGGAGGCTGCTTTGAAACCGTGGGCAAACGAATATTTCGGTCGCAAACCCTGGACTTTCCTTTTCCCAAACAACTTTCCGAACTTCATTACGACCACACAATGGCTCTGGAATTCACCAGATGCGAATCCAATGGATTATTTTCTCTGGGCCGTTTCGGAGAGCAAGGTCCGAAGTTAAAAATACACCAGTCTCGAGATGCTGAGGAAAGCCATTGTCCGTGAGAGGGCCAAAATACCGGCAAGTCACATTCGAGCAGCTTGCGATTCGTTTTTTGACCATCTCAAGGCCATAGTTAAGGCAAAAGGTGGTCATATCGAGCAAAAGGTAATTGGTCCTGAATTTATAATTATTTTCACACATTTTGTACTTTAAAATAAATAATTTTCCTAACCGAAGTTATGGCACTTCGAGTGCCGGACCCTGTAGATTATCGTCACCTACATCAAAAGTTGAAATGACCATAGATTGTAGTGAACAAGTAGGTAGAATAATTGACCAAAACGCACAGGACAACATTATATAATTAGGTTGTGAGGATTCTTACCCGGTACATCTTAGCTCTTCTTCAATTAGAACTGCCTCAACTTGAAACATTAATAGGTTTGAATTTGACCCTTTAAGTAAATCCCTTCAACCAGCATGTCTTGAAGAATATACATATTCTTCTTCTTTAGGTAATTCGAAACTAGTTAGCACTTGGGCAAGTGTGGCCTCAAGCCGATTTTCACCTTGCGCTGTGGCGCGCTGCCTTTTCCCTCGTTTCTCGGGAACGGTTCGTCCTACGGCCATGATCACGTATACCATTTCGGTAGCAAATGACGTGACAAATAACTTTTGTCTTATACATTTTGCCATGAGATGCGTATTACAGGCGCAAGGTAGACAATTTCACGATTTTAGGCGAATTTCCGAAATTTCAAGGCCGGATTTGGGGTTGAAGATCCAATCCGATCTCAAAACAAAAAGTTGCATTGGAATTAGGAAGTACTAAGGCAACTTTTCCGCACTATTAGAAATCCCGAATCGAAAAAAGTCCGGAATCGACCCACCCTATTAGGCATTGAGTGGACAAACTCAAACAGATATCTATTGGTCAGAAGGGACTCCTAGAAAAATAATGTGTCGGGAGGAGTTAGACTTTTAATCGCAGGAAATTGAATTTTTACGCAATAAGGTGAAAACTTTAGAAAATAAAATAGAAATTTTAGAAAACAGTAAGAATTTGTCTATACTTGGGCAGGCAGAAAATAGATAAATTGCAGAGATGTGGCAAACTTCCTCCACATCTTGCAATTTGTGTGAGGAATTGCCTTAAAAATGCGCCCCGTACTCCGAAGGTCTATAGGTTTGATAGGGAATTGAAAACGCTGGCTCTGACTGTTAAATTTGTATCACCTATTGATGTACTGTGACGAAATGTCTCTGAAAATCCACTTTCAATATGAGAGAAATAGGGACTGAATCATTGGGTTGTAGGATTACGGTGATGAAAATCGTACCTCCAGAGTAACTTTTAGTATTTTAACACTTTTCGTCCAAGGTATTGGTGGAGAATCTCGGAATCACCCTCTAGCATATTTTTTTGGGTACAAAGCTTGCAAAGAAGATATGAAAAATATAAATACTATAATGGATGCCATTGGTCAACTCCAGAATATTGGATTACGTCCCTGCCATATAGTTAGCAACCAAGGGTCAAATTTTGTTAAATTTTCTAGGTTAGTAGGAATAAGTAAAGAAAGGCCCTATTTCGAAGTGAATGGCTCAGAAGTCATATACTTCTTTGATTCCCCACATATTTTAAAAATTAAACGAAACTACTTAGAAAAAAACCAAAAAAAAGTCGTTTTGGTTGGGCGTCCAGTTGAATGGTCGTGCAATTGTTGCGGATGAGAATTCCAGCCATGATGCTATAACATTCGCTTGGATGATCGTCAAGAAATGCACTTTTTTAGTGGTAATAAAAAGATATTGGCACAAAATATTAATTACATATACGTACATATGTATGTCCATCAAATCTTATAGCGTCATGCGTGACGATTTCAAGTAAGAGTTCTCTTATGAAATGGCGCCCCAGTAGATATGTACATATGTATGTATGTTGTTCCTGGCTTCGATGCCATGGTCATAACAAATTTGGGCAAAATCGGCAAAAATATGTCGGTTCCAGAACGGTCTAGAATAAACTTCGACCTAACTTATAATAGAGTTAGGGATATTATTGATGGGTTTGTAGATTACGGGGAAGGCCATCGGGAAATGAAAATATTTAAAAAGTGTTGTTTTTATGGGAAAAGGGTTAAATATATGGAAGAGGGAAATATGTGTTTTCATACTATATTTCCAAAGGTGGACGTCGTACTCAAGGTTTATCTGAAATTTTGAATAAAAATATCGCAGCACTGAAGTCCATTGGGATTCATGTTAAGGCTTTAGTCTGCGACCAAGAGGCATCAAATTCATTAATTTTCAATTCTGTAGGAACTAGTGAAAAAACACCTTTTACATGGACGAAGGTTCTAAAATTTATCGCTTATTTGACTATTGCCATCTCTTTAAGTCCGCCCGTAATACGTCGATGAAATATGATATTTTAACTGCTAATAGGATAGTCAGTTTTAGTGTTACTAAAAAATTATACTCTCGACCATAGCAATAGAGATCTTAAGATTTGTCCGAAACTAGCGAAGTCCCACATTTACCTCAGCGTCTTTGAGAAAATGGGTGTTAAACGAGCTACTCAAGTTTTTGAACAATTCGGTCGCGGCTGGCACCGAAATGGTTCATGTCCAAAACCTATTCGGTAGTGACGAATATTTAATAAAATACATATGTATGTATGTAACGCCTACGTAAGTATGTAGTTATTTATCAAGAGAATGAATGACTTCTTTGACGATTTAGATTGCATTTTGGTTCTTTAAAATGTCCACTTTTTAAAAATGAATTCGGGAAGATCTAACGCTTCTACGATCATATGGAGTTTTTAAAATCGATTAGATTGCCAAATGATGTTCGGGTTAAATGTATACGTATTGACGGTTTTCGCAATACAATTAGGGGAATGATAATGTTATCGGATGGGCTGTTCAGGGATCAAAAAGAATTAAACTATATATTCCTTGGGAAATCGAGTCAGGATGCGTTGGAGAATTTTTTTTATAGACTCCGAGGTAGTCAGGGTATTAATACGCATCCGACTGCCCATGAAATTCAGTACATTGTAGGTCGTCTAATATCGATGAAGATACTTAGACACAATTTTGAAAATAACTTGGAGAATTTTGAGGATGATGACGATGTAAATTTAGATTGGAACTGAGTCCCCGAAGATTAGATGACTATCTTTTGCAGTAAAAAGATCAGGAATATGAGCAACCTGATTTGGAATCTTTAGTTATTCCAGACGAAACTTTTGTTGAAGAGGACGGTGAAGCTGACGTCCAAATCAAGCGGTAATACACAGGCTAAGGCATATACCAGAAAATTCTGTGTAGAATTCATTGCGAAAAGTGTAAAAAGGCAATGATAAGACACAGAGCGACTTAACGCTCTATTCGGAGACCCTCATCAGTGCGAAAAACTACAAGGGTGACAGCGATTTAAAGCTGGTCAATCCTATTGAAGTGTACGTCAAGCTCTTCAACGAATATGCTCATTATCCCAATGCTCGTTGTCTGATGTTGTCCGCTATACAAAAAAAACCGAAAAGGTTTTTCCTCAAAGGTTTGATCAAGCCGATGAGTGTTTCGCCCACAAGATAAAACTGTTGGAATATTTAGTGACAGCACTTACTCCTTTTCAAAAATTCAAAGTGACTTGTAAAAAAAGAACTAAATAGGGAACAACATCGGAAGCACGATGAAAAAATAAAAAAAACTTATAAGTAAGTTGCAAGTCAGAACCCTTTGACCAACGCAGATCTTACTTTTGGGTAAGTAATGAGTTTACAAAATAATAATACATAACATTTTTTAATATTTTGTAAATTCTATATCAAACAGATTAAGTAAGGTGTTAAAATAACCATAATAAAATATTGAAGTTCTCTTTTTTATTATTTTTATTGCTTTTGTAACTTTTATTAAAGCTGAACGCAGACTTTGTGGAGCCTATGTTTACTGGTTGTTACAAATAAATCCGGTTATCGCGAAGATTAAAATAGGAATATAAATTTCTGGTTTAGTATGTTGAACTTAAGAACACAAAGAAGAAATATGTAAGTCTAAAAAAATTGAGTTTAATCAACTATTTACAATTTACATTGTGTTTTTTACTTCACTTACAGAAATGTGTTATGTGAACGCAGGCTGCATGTATTTACATATGTATGTATGTACATATGTAGGTATACATATGAATAATTATTTTTCACTTTTTAGTTTGAAGTGCTTAAAAAGCGTGTTATTTATGTTTTTTTAACTACATACAGTAGCTCCAAGCGAAACTCGTACACCTCCTAAAATATTTGGTTTAACTTAAAATGCGGGGAATTACTATTGCAATAAGAATTGATATGTTTTATTTCATTAACGTATTGGGTAATTCATTAAATGACAAAAACAAATTTTTGAATAATCATTTATTTATAAAAATAAAAATACGTTATCTTATAAGTCTTCATTTTCAATGCAAAAGCCAAACTCGTACATTTTTTATTTAACAGGCAACACTATTTCCACGCAGATCTAACTTCAAGTAATTTTTAAAGTGTTATTCGGGGAAGTCCCAAATAACAAAGTTCATTGGAAAATTTTGAATATCGCGTCATTTATCGAAAAAGGATAATAAAAAAAGTGAAATGGGCAGACAAAAAGGACAAACCAGTGTTGAAGTGCGGGAACTAATAATTCGTCATTACGAAAACCAAAAATCGCTTCGGGAAATATCTGAGATTGTAGATCGAAGCCGATCGACCGTTCAGTACATCATTAAACGGTACAAGAGAGATAGAACTGTGAAAAATAGATCGAAAGTTGCAAATAACAAAATTTTCTCTGCTAGTGATGAACAGTATATTCTACGCCAAGTCAAAAAAGATCCATTTATAAGTGCACCGAAACTCGTAACAATCGCCGAAAGTGATTTGGGGAAAAAGTGTTGCCCACAAACCATAAGAAATATACTGAATGAGGCTGATTATAACGGAAGAAGAGCAAGGCGAAAGCCTCTTATCAACGAACGTAATCAAAAAGCAAGACTACGATTTGCAAAGGAACATCAATCAAAAGATTTCTCGTTTTGGAAAAACGTGCTATTCACAGATGAAAGCAAGTTTAATCTTTTCGGTTCGGACGGACCCTATGTATGAAGAAGGTCAAATGAGGCGCTTCTTGCCAAAAATATGAAGTCCACAGTAAAGCACGGAGGCGGATCGGTAATGGTGTGGGGATCATTTTCTGCACAGTTACCTGGAGAATTGCATTTCATTGAGGGTATTATGAATCACGCTATGTATCTGAACATTTTAAAAGAAAAATTGCCACTTTGTAAAGAAAAACTGGTCCTTGTCGAGGATTTGCATTTTTACCAGGACAATGACCCAAAGCATAAGGCTTATAATGTGCGGTCGTGGTTGCTTTATAATTGTCCGCATGTCATCGATACACCAGCCCAGAGTCCCGGTTTAAACCCCATTGAGAACTTGTGGAGCTATCTCGATACGAAAGTGCACCAGCGTACAATAAGTTCAAAGGACGAGTTGAAGAGGATCCTCCAGGATGAATGGCAAAAAATTGAACCCAGTTTTTGTGAAAAGCTTGTTAAAAGTATGTCAAAAAAATTACAAATGGTTATCAAAAACAAAGGAATGCATACAAAATATTAATATTAACATTACTTTTACTTTTATATAATGTACGAGTTTCACTTTGGCATTGAATTACATGCTATTTTACTTTTTTACCTCACTTAAAGTGTATTTGAATTAAAGATTTAGTTTTGATTATTTTATTTTTGTTACGTAGTAATATACTAATAAAATATGCAAAAGTTTTTTTGGAAGCGCTTATTTTATTTATGATTTTTGGGAATTTAATAATTTTTTTTTACTTGTACGAGTTTCGCTTGGAGCTACTATATAATTATTTTTCACTTTTTATTTCGAAATGCTGAAAAGCATATTTTTTAACCTATTAAACCATATATATTATTAATTTTAAGGATGTGTTAGAGTGAATTTGTTATTGAAATTATAGCGAGGAAAGTTGATGTTTTCAGCTGTATAGCTTTAGGGGCATTTTTTTACGCAAGGCGAACAGTTCACGCTTTTTGTGCCTCTGTTAATTCTTTTTGAATTGAAAAAATGCAAACATGCGAGTTGGCCTTGGTTATTCATTAGTCATTAATCGGTAGTTGGCAAGCTTGATAATTTTTTTATTACTCGGTAATATCACATCAGCTGTTACTTTGATGTTCGTTGCCTCATAAATTTTTAACGGAAAAATAAATTTGGTGATCGTTGCCTTAAATTTTTTAACGGTAAAATAAATTTGGTGCTTATTTCATTAAATACTTATTTTCAGTATTTTCAAAAGAAAATTCGAGTGAGGAGGAAAACCATTTTCTGCAAGAATATTTGCTAGAAATGTGGAAATTGAGGTAGTTCTTTATACAATGCAAGCTTTAGCTATACACTTTAATACGTTTTTTATAGAAACCGAACGCGCAGATGTACTACGAAAATTTAATTGAAAGAACCAATATTGATGCAACTACGGACATGTTGCGCTCCTACATAGCTCCGGTACTGGAAGCAGATGTACTATATAACAAAGCTGAGAAGTGGCGCAAATCGACGGGCGCTGGGATAGACGTCGGTGATGATTCCACGATAAAAGGTAATTGCGGCTTTAATGTTAAGTGCATCCTTCTGGTTTTTTAATAATTCCACGTTCTTTCAGAAAAACTTTCACAGATTAGTACAAATTATGAACACTTTTCGGTTCTATTTGGCAGTAAATCCGAAGCCAATTGTGTTATAGAGACGTACAACCTTGATGTGCTACAATACTGCAGCCATTTTACAGAAATTGTAGAGGTAGCGGAAATAGCAGCCGAGTTATCACAATAATCTGTGGAACCATCGTGTACACTTTACGAGAAAACAGAACAGACAACAGTAGGAGCAGTGGTGGCAACAGTTCTTTTTACCTTTCCGTCGTTCCCTGAAAAAGTGAAAAAACCTGCTCGAAAGAATGTTCTAAGTGAACTTAAAAATATACATACATATGTAAGTATGTAAATATGTACAAAAGAAAAGTGAACAGTTTTTTGGGAATTGAAATTGAAAAAGAAAAGTTAAATTTGGAAAAGTTAAAGCTGGAATTCTACAGAGAAAAGTTAGAAAAGAGATTGAAATAAAAAATGGAAGAGCAAAAAGAAAGTCTGGCAATGATTGAACTAAAGTCTAATTATAATATAAAACATAATTTTATATGCTATTGTCATGTTTAATAATTCTTTAAGAATGTACAAATGTATCTACAGTGGCTCAAAGTTATAATGGAACAGTATGAATAAAATACTTTTATCTTAAATACAAAAAAATTAAATTGAAGACGATAATAATTTTTTTGTTTTTAAAATTCTGTTCAATGTTCATACATATCAATCTAAAAAACTTTAAAATATTTCATATTTACCACGAAAAATATAACTATAATAACAGATACACAGAATTCAGGCTCAAAGTAATAATGGAACACTTATAAATAAGTACAAATAAATTAAGTAAAAAATTAAATATAGATTCTTTTTAATATTTAGTGGCCAGTCCTTTTTATTGTAAAACATCTTTCAAGCGATTTGGCATAGATTCCACCAATTTACGGCAGAAGGAAGGTGGGATATTGTTCCACTCCTCTTTCGAGGTTGCTATCAACTCCGGTCTCTTCGTAATGTGGCGACTATATAATTTCTGCTCCAAATAATGCCACACATGCTCGATTACATTCAAATCGGAGGATTGTGGCGGAGTTTCAAGCACGTGAGGGCAATTGTACAGCAGCCAGCTTCGCACAACATAAGCCTTGTGCTTTGGATCATTATCCTGATAAAATATAAAATCTTTTTCCATGTCAAATTTTCGAGCACTTTGCCTTGCACTCGCTTTCAAAATGTTCAAATAAGCCATATTATCCATATTCCCTTCTATTATATGCATTATTCTAGGTCCATCAGCAGATATCGCGCTCCATACCTTTACCGACCCCATGCCATACTTCGCAGTTGGTCATAGGTTAATTTGTTTGAGCTCTGTGTGAGCTTTCTTCAAACATATGACTGCCCATCTGACCGAAATATGTTGAATTTATTCTCGACCGTGTATAAAACATTTTTCCAAAAGGAAAAATCTTTGAGAATATACTGTCTGGGAAAGTTGATCCGTTTCTGATTGTTGACCTTGCTTACAAAAGTTTTTTTCCTCCCAACTTTTCCATTATAATTGTGTTTCCGCAGTACATTCCACACAGTTTCTGGATCTGAACTTTTCCCTAAATACTTCTCCGCTAAGGAAGCTAATTTTGGAGCACTTGTATGAGGATCTTTCTTAATTTGTGCTAAAAGCCAACGCTCATCGGCCTCAGCAAAAATTTTGCATTTACTCGGGTTTGGTCTGTTGCTGAAGTTACTGTTATTTTTGTACCTTTTTATTATATTAAATACTGCTGTCGGAGCTCGATTCACAATTTCACTTATGTATATCACGGGTAGATTTCCCCGATTTTGATAACCGAATGACGGTTTCCTGCTGTTTAACTGTGGTTTGTTTACCTTGTGGTGACATAGATTTGCCATATAGTGTTCCATTATTACTTTGGGGTTAAAATAAATGTTTTTACGAAAAAGTAGTAAATTAAAAAATAAAATATGTGAAACTTACAATATTTTTTATTAATTATTCAAGCTATGATACACACATTTTAAAATAAAATACAAAATATTTGTACTAAATCTTTACGACCAATTATACTGATCGAAACCTCTGCCTTTTTACTGTTCCATTATTACTTTGAGCCACTGTAAATGTGGTATCTGGAAGTGATACACACTTTTTATATGTTCGCTTTATGAAAAATGAATTTTTGATATAATTATAATTTTGAATTTGATTAAACTGTATTTGGAAACATAAGATGATACAACGATTGTCTTTTCAATCCAAACTTTTTGAGATCGTTTCTTCCACTTCTTATTTCTTATTTTCACTGCTATCACGTAGTATATTGTGAAGAATACAGGATACTAGTATCCACTCGTTACAGTATTTTTGGCTACTTTTATTTCGAATTCGAATCCTGTGCTCTTTTAGACTATAAAATCGCTCTTTTAAGAAGCGGAAACAGTGTTCAATTTTTACACGGTATTTGCTATGCTCTTTGTTGAATTTATTTCTTTTAGGTAGTTCAAATTGTTGAGAGTTGCTTCTGTAAGGTGTTATAATAATGTTACTGAGGGGGTAAGCAGAGTCTCCAGAAATCCATTCCTGTCCTGCAAAGAATGTTGGCTGATATTTGTTTAGTGAACAGTTTTTAAATATTTTTGCAACGTGAGTAAAGTCACTGTAGCCAACGACAACATCGCGAATTTGGAGCTTGTAATCGCAAACCATTTTAGCTTTAATTGCATATATGTACATATGTATGTAATTTTATGATTTCGATTTTTATGCAGTGCTTCCACGTAACCTACACAAAATATATAGTACATACGTACATACATATATACGGCACAATTCCGATTTCTTACGCGCCGCGATTTGAAGGTACCGTTGGAAAGAGGAAGTCCTCCTGATTAAAAAAATTTGTAGGGTTATAGGTACCGCAAACGCTTAGTTTACGAGATATTCGACCTTAAAGTTCAAAAATTCGCAAAATTCGAACATTTCAAGAAGCTATTTCACCACGTTAAACACACTTTATTCACATTTATCTCTTCAAATTAATTAAATTGCACTAAAATCTTTTAAATAAATCCACATTTTACACTTTTAGCAGGTTTTTTATATACAAAATCTTTATTTTAAAAATTACATTTTACACTCTTTAAAACCTCATTTGTTTACCAAAAATTACGAAGAAATGGAGCGCTGCCATGTGATGACAAGGCAATTCGCTGAAATTCCTCTTTTTCGCAAAAATTCCTCTATTCATGCATATGGATATTTTCTTTTTTAAATTTATTAAGCAAATAAGTAATACTATATGCATGTATTAGTAATATTATATAATAATATTATATATACATATGTATAAGTAATATTATATAACAATATTACGTAATAAAGTGTAAAGTATACAGTACAGTACGAAAATTCAAATTTTGTTTCAATATGAGTGCATGGTAACCGAAAAATATAACCACTTTATACCCAAAACTCATATTTTAAATATAATAATATATACATATATCGTCACCTAAAATACAGTCATATACGTAATATATAAGTATAATAATATAAGTAATAATACGTAATACAGTGTAAAGTATACAGTACAGTACGAAAACTCAAATTTTGTTTAATTATGAGAGCATGATAACCAAAAAATATTACCCCTTTATATCCAATATTGAAACAAACTTTAAGTTTTCGTTATAAAATGGATAAATTTTGGTTGTTATAACTGTCAGCGATTTCCATTTATTTTTTATGATACATTGGTTTGTATTTTAGATGACGATATATACATATATTATTATATTTAAAATATGAGTTTCGGATATAAAGTGGTTATATTTTTCGGTTATCATGCACTCATATTGAAACAAAATTTGAGTTTTGGATATAAAGTACATAGTTATATTTTTTGGTTATTATATCTGTCAGCGATTTCCATTTATTTTTTATGATACATTGGTTTGTATTTTAGGTGACGATATATATATTATTATATTTAAAATATGAGTTTCGGATATAAAGTGGTTATATTTTTCGGTTATCATGCACTCATATTGAAACAAAATTTGAGTTTTGGATATAAAGTAGTTATATTTTTTGGTTATTATATCTGTCAGCGATTTCCATTTATTTTTTTATGATACATTGGTTTGTATTTTAGGTGACGATATATACATATATTATTATATTTAAAATATGAGTTTCGGATATAAAGTGGTTATATTTTTCGGTTAATCATGCACTCATATTGAAACAAAATTTGAGTTTTGGATATATAAAGCAGCCATATTTTTTCGTTATTACATCTGTCAGCGAGGAACATTTTTTTATGATACATTGGTTTGTATTTTAGGTGACGATATAAATATTATTATATTTAAAATATGAGTTTCGGATATAAAGTGGTTATATTCTTTTCGGTTATCATGCACTCATATTGAAACAAAATTTGAGTTTTGATATAAAGTAGCGTTATTATATCTGGCTGGGCGATTTACATTTTTTTTATGATACGTGGTTTGTATTTTAGATGACGATATATACATACATATTATTATATTTAAAATATGAGTTTCGGATATAAAGTGGTTATATTTTTCGGTTATCATGCACTCATATTGAAACAAAATTTGAGTTTTGGATATAAAGTAGCTATATTTTTTCGTTATTATATCTGTCAGCGATTTCCATTTTTTTTTATGATACATTGGTTTGTATTTTAGGTGACGATATAAATATTATTATATTTAAAATATGAGTTTCGGATATAAAGTGGTTATATTTTTCGGTTATCATGCACTCATATTGAAACAAAATTTGAGTTTTGGATATAAAGTAGCTATATTTTTTGGTTATTATATCTGTCAGCGATTTCCATTTATTTTTTATGATACATTGGTTTGTATTTTAGGTGACGATATATGTATATATTATTATATTTAAAATATGAGTTTCGGATATAAAGTGGTTATATTTTGCGGTTATCATGCACTCATATTGAAACAAAATTTGAGATTTGGATATAAAGTAGTTATATTTTTTGGTTATTATATCTGTCAGCAAAAAGTCAATATGTTTTTTATTTTTAACGTAGAAAGAAGTACTACGCGATTCTACTTCAGTCACCCCGGGTATTCGCTCGGCCAGGGTTATTTTTTTAGAGCGCGGCCGAAGGCCGCCAACGCAGAAAGGAGTACTACGCGATAGTACTTCAGTCACCCTGGGTATTCGTTCGGCCAGGGTTATTTTTGTAGAGTGCGGCCGAAGGCCGCCAACGCAGAAAGGAGTACTACGCGAAAGTACTTCAGTCACCCCGGGTATTCGCTCGGCCAGAGCTATTTTTTTAGAGAGAGACCAATGGCCGCCAAATTCATAATAAGTTCTAGGTGATAGTGTAATAAATGATATTACATTATAATATGCCTATTTTGCTAATAATAGAAATAGAAAAGTCTTAAAAATGCGAATATTTGTAAATTTTTCATTATTTAGTTGATTTTCCACGAAATGTGTAAACACGCACATGACAAGGATTTTCCACGAATTGTGTAAACTCGCACCATGTCAACGATTTTCTAAGAATTTATGAGTTCGAAGAAATATTGCCCCTTAAATAAAACGGCTGTATTTTTCTTTCATTCGATTTTGTAAGCTCGCTGAGTAACCATCGTCTTCTTTCCCCACGATTTTTCACCCCCGATTTTTTTTATATTCCTTTTAAATAATATATACATATATTTTATATTTATTTAAATGAACGTCAAAATGACCTCGTGTGCCCCCATCCCAAAATCCATGAAAACCTGAAAAATTTTTCGATGTTCACGTCGTTTGGACATCTAGTCCAAACGAATGAGCAGTCACTAAAATTTTTCGAAGATGTTAAATTAATCCCGTCAAGAGATTCCATTCCCCCTGTATGCAGTAAGTGTAGGAATCCAATGCGGGTCGAAGAGCACAACCAATCCAAGTTAGGATGGGTTTGGAGGTGCAATTCGAAACCATTAAAAAAGAAAGGTGCGAAAGATTGTCGCCATTATATAAATCCTGCGCAGGGTACATTTTTTGATGGCAATTGTTGCAGATTAGCGCCTAAGGAAATCTTGGCGATAATTTGTTGTTTTGTAACCAAAGTTAATGTGATGACTGTCCATGGTCATCTTAATAACTGGCGCAAACAAAATGATGAGTCTTCCCTAAGCTGTGGAACTATAGTAGATTACTATAGTTACCTTAGGGAAGTAGCCGAAGTAATATGTTCCAATGCAAATTTTTGTATCGGTGGAAAAGGGAAAACGGTGCAGACTGACGAGACGTTTTTAACGAAACGTAAGTACAATCGTGGCCGTTTAACCGATCAAATGACAATAACTGTATTGGGAATACTATGTAAGGAAGACAAGATATGCCGCTTTTTCCGAGTGAATGGAAAAGCAACGCAGATTTGTGGCCTTATATTAAAAAATTCGTTCATCCAGATACTACCCGCATCTGCACTGATGGTGGAAAGCAGTATTATGGAATACAACGAATTTTTGGTGAGAATACCGCTTGCTTAACCACCAATCACAGCATTGAGCAAGGTTATCCCGAAAACACAATCAACGATTTGGAATGCAGAAATCGTTGGTTGAAAATGGGATTAAAAGTCGTCGTAGTCCAAAACTTCTCCATCAATACATGGCTCTGTTTGATTATCGCCAAAACTTCCTTGAGAAGAGTTATCGTGATGATCTAGGATCGCAGATAATGGAGATGCTTATGGACATTGAAAAAGTGTACCCGGGCTATGTGGATGGAATTTTACAGACAGGGATGGAATTAAAAAATTTAGAAGCCCTTACTGTAGAGTCAGAAGATTTGGGTGACATTGTTCCTCCACCAAAACATTCTCGCCCAATGACTATTCAGGATCTCATTGATGATGCACTGTCTGATGAAGATCAAGATGAGGCACTAGAAATTGACGATCCTGAATTCAATCTTAAAGATTATCAATAAATATATTTAACGTACACAGTAATTAATTTAAAATGAATTTAAAAAAATCCAAGATTTGGATAACCGCATCTGTTGATAAACATCCCTGTGGTTCATTTAGGGTATTTTTAAAGCGCGACAAAAGCGAAAGCGGTGTCTACGCCAGTAAAGAAGAAGAAAATTGCATGCGTGTAAATTAATCATAATCTGGTTTTCCTCGTAAATATAAACATTTCAAACTTATCAGCCATGAATTTGACAAGTGATTTTTAAATTCATAAATTTAGGTAAAATATAGCAAAATAAAAGTGAAATGTGAGCTTATTTCAAAGCTTAGAGTGTGTATTTAAATATATGTACGAAGTAAAAAATGTGAAAAAATTTTGTAAAACATAGAGAAATAACATGTTTTCTTAGTGCAAATTTTTGAGCTTTTAATCGTGAATATTTTAAAAAATATTAGTAATTTTTGCATTATTTTTGGATATTCCTCCTCTGGAGAAGCTCCCCTATCCGTACGTACCCCATTTATATGGAAATTCGGTTTTTTTACCCCTCCGCCAAAGTAATCAGAATCGTGCCCAATTTTCTATACAAAAATCGGCTGAAAATAAAAAATGGACAACTAGGGCAAATAATTTTTAAAAAATTTATTGACAATTAAATATAAATGGAAATACATTGAAATTTACTTAAATTTATTGAAATTTCGTTTCGCATTTTTCAGCACTTTCAAATTAATTAATATAAGTAAAATTCACGACATAACCCGCACACGTCTTATTCGCGCAAAATTTCCAACTTATGAAAATTGGCGCAATTATTGACACTTCAATTTTATGTAAAGTTTAAAACATGTTTACATATGAATAAATAATATATTTGATTTTGGCGCAATTATTGACACTTGTCTTAATATACAAAATTGGGCCAAAACGAAACAATGAAATATATAATTATTTTTGCATGTCAATATGCAAATGCCGACGGCAAAACGCAAAGGCATATATTGCACATACATACATACAAGCGAGTTCTTGGTTGAAAGCAAAAATTGAAGCATGAGAAATTGAAATGCCGACGGCAAAACGAAATTGCTTACATTCGTACATTGCGTATGAATCATGAACTATCATCATAATGTTTAGGTAAATCTGGCTATGTTCGTAAATGCATCATGACTTGCAGCATAAGCAACAGTAGCAACACTGCAAGTTTGACGTTTGATACTTCTTGTACAATTTTTGACAATTTGCAGATACATTTGTTTCCATTTTTGAACGCGTATAATACTAAAATAGAAATTTTGCTGAATCTAACACTAGACGAAATTTGTGAGCAAAGAAATGATAGATTTTCTTTAAATTTAAGAAAAAGAAGGGTATTAAAGTCAAAAAGAAAACTTTGTAGGTACAAATGTTTGTCTTTTAAAAGACAAAGTATTTATAGAACAAACTTTCGGGATTTTTAAGAAACAGTTAAAAATTTTAAATTATATTGAAGCTTCGAGCATTAAAGCCACATCTAATGTAATACTCGCTTGTGCTATCTTACACAATTTTATCATAAATAAGAGAGGTTATTTTGAACATATTAACGATACAATAACTCATGCCGATATGGAAACCAACAATGAAATCGAAGGAATTCAAGATGCCTCCATTCGCCGTGTTGATTCAGATGATATCAATGGAATCGATAGAAGAAACTATTTTACCACTCTGTTTTCATCATAAAAAATTTACTTTACCTCACCTTCTTTTATTTCAATAATGTTTTTATTACTTTTTCTGATGAACTTCATTTTAATTTTTATTGTGTTCATTTACATTTTTAACTTCGGTCACAACTTTCTTCCACAATACATTTTTTTCCTTCTACCCGATTTAAACTCGTCCTCCATATTCAACCGTACTCTTAGCAATAACTGTGTCTCCGCATTACTGAGATTTTCACTAAAAACTTAAAAATAATAATTTATACAATTATTATTAACATAATTTAACTAAATTTCAATACAAAAATTAAAATAAAACAGTTTTGCACTTTTCGTCAGACATCGTAGTTAAATGCAGTAAACAATTTTTTGATAGAAATTATGAGTGACAACTGATTGAAGTGTTGTCTTTTTGAACGCTTGATTATTGCAGTGCTGCAATACTGACATTTCTGAACGTTCTGTTTGTTATGCAATCGTCATGATGCATTTACGAACATAGCCTCTTTTATATATTTAAAATGAGTTATTATAACAATAGATCAAATTAGCATTAAATAATTTGAAAAATTATAAATCAAAAATAAAAGAGTTCTACATATTTCCATCTTATGGAATATCAAAGAAGTCATTTTGTGAATACACATGTATACATAAGTATGTCTGTCTCTTCATATTCTCGGTTAGAATATGTAAGCGAATTGTAAAAAATGTTAAAATTGCGAGGCGAATTCCGACCTACCTGATCTTCACAAGACAATATGGCAGCCAAATTGGCTGGACCTCCGATCAATGTTGATAAAATAAATGACAGTGACAATACGCATAACACAGCGGATTCCAGGTTATGTGATGGTAAGTTTCTCTTGAATATTTCAATTGTCCGTAATAGATGCACCTTGTACATTAAACTTGTGCCTTGAAATTAATATCAATTGGATTGGCAAAAATTTTAATGTTTTGATTTTAAATTGATTTTACAGCGGAAAAAGACAGTGTAGGCCGTGTTTCAAGAGGAAGGAAAACAGCACAATATTATCGTGAATACCGAGCACGAAAGAAAGCAAAGCGGGAAAAGGAGAAATTGGAAATGATAGTTGGCAGTCAAACGAAGAAGAGGAAAACAGCTGCGGAATATCAGAGAGCGCGTAAAAAAAGATTCAACGTTTGCTGTCCCATCAATCTCTGCGGGAGCATCTATAAGTACTGATGAATCAACGGTCGTCAATTCACCGATAACTGCTGGGCCTTCAACGCGTGTTGATGGATTACAAAAGAGAGGTGATTACGCTGCATATTCTCTTCCGCAACGAAGAGACAGAACTACTTTTCTTGTCAAAGATCCTTCATTTAGACTTTGCTTTATTCTTCATTTTATGTGCATAAGAAATTTATAAAATGTGAATTTAAGTTTTCTAGTTTTCTTTCATACAAAATGATATGCATTTGTTGGAATTCTTCCTTACACATATCAGGTTCATCAAGAGTCTGCTTCTCTGTCTATGACCCTATGATATATAGCAACTGAAGACTCATTTTGGTGGTTAAATTCTCGCATATCTCGAAAAAAAAACAATTAGTACCTTTATTCCGGAGGTACTGAAATCTAAAATAAGCGTTCTTCAGAAAGAGTACCTAAAGGTAAAGTTATAAAGTTAATTTCAGTGTAGATTCATAAATTACATAAGGGTTGTACCGAAAAGAAACCGCACACTTTTAGTTCAATATTTTTCATGAACCCTGCCAACCACGGCTACCCCCCGACATACAAAAACGCTTTGGAATAACTTGTAACAAGCTTGCTGCCCTAAGCTTTATGCTTAGGAAACTGTAGTGACTACTGTTGTGAAAGGCTTTTTAATAATTATAGAATAAAGAAAAACGATCCCTCGCTATAAGCTTAGTAGTCGAAGTATAGTACAACAAGCTTAGAAGTCTAATTATAGAACAAGCTAACTGAAAGAATAGTTTTCTAAACATGCTTAGTTTAGCAAAATTTTTATAAGCTTGTGAAAAATTTAAAATAGTAAGCGTTTTTAAATTTTTGTATTGTTATTTCTCATTTATTTCATTTCATTTGAGATTAGAGTTGAGCTAATTTTTTTTATTTATATTTTTCTTTGCATTCTCGGCGGTTTTTGGCAAATTGGAAGAAAGACTTTGTGTTTCGGATGAATTCATCCTCTCCGATTCCAATAGAAATTGCAGCATCTGAAAAAATTGTGAAAAATAAATTGATATATACATTTCAAAAAAACATTTAAGTATTTACTTCTAATTGATTTCGATGTACTTAGGCTGCGTACACTTTTTTTTTTGCTCCGTCCCTTTCCAGTACAATTTTTCCGCCAGTTTATCGACCAATAATTTTCTCCAACAATTTTTGGTAAAGTTGGGCTTTTTTCCAACAGTTTTTAGTTCCATTTCCTTTGATTAAAAATAAGAAAAAAACAAATGATTGATTATCGAACAAATTAATTTAGTATTTTAGTAAACTTACGAATGAAGCAAACAAATTTGGATCTTCCTGTAACTGTTTTTCGAAATTTGAAAAATCCTCCATTGTTTGAAATGGCTGTTGTGGGATGACCAATTCTATGTTATATCTGTCCTGTTTTAACTCACTGACTTCCTTACGCAGAGATTTGACCTCCTGACGCAATAAAGTTATTTCGTTCGTCAATCGTTTGGCATTGCTTACTGTCCAATAAAATCCTCATGGATAAACTGAGTTGCAGAAAATGCAAATACCGTTTTTCGTCTAAAACAGTTTTTAATACAAACGGCCCAACATACAGCAAAAAAGTTCGAAATTCAGTCGCTTTATATCTTTCGAACTCTTTCAAATTAACTTCTTTTGGCTATAGTATGCTTAACTGACCGAATAGCAAGATCTCTTTTTATATCCGCGTTATTATTTAAGAGCTCAGCATTAACATTTTCCTCAGAACTGTAAATTTCATTTTCTGTTTCATTGATTTCATCACAAATAATATTTGCTTCACTAAAAATGATTTTGACTGGAGCTGGTTGCAATATCCTCATCTTCATTATTCTTTTTTTTCTTCTTTGCACTTAATAACAAACTAACAACTTCACTAGACTCATTACGAACACACCGTTTTATTTTATATGGCATTTTAAATTATTTTAAGATATTATGTTCACTCGCACCTTATTCACTTCGTATAAAATTTTACAATGACAATGAAAAATGTAAAGACGCTAACAACGGCGCGACAGAATAACGGTAAACGAAACGGGAAGCTTTGGAAACTGTATTGAGCCTAAGTCTGTTGCAAGTGTTGTTGCAAAACTGTAGCGAGCGTAAGTTTTTTGTAAGTTTCATGCCTAAGCCAATTACAATCATATTTGTTATGTTGTTACTATGTGAATCATTTTTCAAGCACGTTTATAAAAGTATTATTATTTTATAATTAAATAAACCTTTCATAAATATGCTTATTAAATGTTTTCGAAAAATCATTACAATAAGCTTATTCTATAACTCTGTTGCCGTTCGCTTATGGAAGGGTTTATTGGGCCACTTGTGACAAATATTCCAATACAACTACACTTTTTTTCTCTATACACTAACACCAACGCACATTTTTGGGTTATCTTTTGTTTACCTAAATGCGATGAAAAAAAGTTTGTTTCATTTTTTGATTTATTTGAATGGGTGCGAAGGAGAAGACATAATTGTCAATAGTGACAATAGAAAATCCCAAAATGGGTTATAAAACAAAAAGCGATTGAAAGACGCATGTCGTTCGTGATCGTACCATCGTAAAGGTTGGTATGCAGCTCGCAAGTAATTGCTCAAGAAAAAAAATACATTATTTCTCAAGTAATTTGACAGCTGGTTACGCATTGTGAATGATCTACATTAGAAGAGCGAGAGAGAATAAACAAAGAAAACAAACTTTGTGCGTAATATGTATGTGTGTATGTGTATGGTAACATAAATATTTTCATTGAGATTTAAGAAATGTTGTTGATGATTGGTAGGTTTTATACAACATTTCAAAATGGAATATACTTCATAATAATGATTTCAACTAATTTAGGATGAATTTGACGATTACTTCGATTTTCCTTCAAGAAAATTTGTTGATTTGATGTTTCTTCTCAAAACCAGGTTTGCCATATTCACATTTTACTGAAAAAAAGTATTAAAAATTAGTACTAGATTTCTTGAGAGCTGCGTACTAGCACAAGTAAATTTATCGCAAGAAAGCTTCTTGACCGTTTCTTAAGCGTTTTTTTTATATGAAGTTTTTACGTTTCTTGAGAGCTGCGTACTAAGCTTAAAGGAGGCTCGTACAACAAGAAGGTAAGTAAATGAATTTTATGTGAGTTTTTAACAATATTTTGAAAATAATTAGTTTATTTATTTTTATAGCTTTGGAAATCAGAACTGAAATGGAAGTAGCAGCAGCAGCTAAGTATGTATATCATAAGAAGCGGCAAATATCAATTGTTAAGTAAGTATGTGAAACAAGTAAAGAAGGGCTAAGTTCGGGTGTCACCGAACATTTTATACTCTCGCATGATAAAGTGATAATCGAGGTTTCATTATCCGTCATTTACATATTTTTCAAAAACCATATATGTGTAAAGTTTGGGCTTATTCGAGGCACTCCATAACTGCGACAATATTGCAGCCCTGATACTCAATTTGCAACACTGTTGCAGATGCTCAGCTGATACTTAAGCAAAATAATTGCAATATTTTGCGCGAATTGTGACCGAAAGTGAAACTTTAACCATGAACTTTTTAATAAATAAAGCGATAGATAATTTTGAAAGCAGTGATAATAACCTGCTGCTTAAGTATGGAAAAAATAGAAAACAAAATTTGTTAAGAAAGAGAAAGTGGTTCCTCGCTGAAATTTCAAAAAAGAGAACAGTGACGAAGATGATAAAGGTTTGGAAAACAATTCCATTGCATCATGATGATACATATTTCACGCATTTTCGCATGACTCGTGAAACATTTGCAGTAAGTATTGTTGTTTACTTTGTGGAAGTACGTGATAAATAAATTAATTTGTCTTAGGACTTGAAAAATGCGTTAGAACCTTTTTGGTCAACACCACACGGGGAATATTCCTTGGAACATTCCTTGCATATGACTCTTTGGAAGCTAAGCAATAGTAGAGTCACATATCGAGAGCTTGCCGATAGATTTAATGTTGGGCAAGGAACTGCCCACAAACTTTTCCTTAAAACAATCAAGACAATCTGCAAACTTAAAAACGAGATATGTTGGCCGTCAGTTTTACAGCAGAAAAAAATAATGGAAAACTTTCAAACAAGCCGGGTAAATTCATTTCCTTTTGTTGTCGGATGCTTAGATGGAACGCATTTCAAAATTAACACTCCTCAAGCAGATGCAATCAGTTATTATGACCGTAAAGGAAATTTTTCAGTTATTATGCAGGTATGTACTCGGCTAATGATCTATTTTAAGGTAAGTGTTATATAATCAATTATTTAGGCCATATGCGACAGTAAGTTCTGTTTTTTAGATGTGTTCATGGGCTACCCAGGTAGCTGTCATGATGCCAATGTGTGAAAAAATAGTCCACTTTACAAAGGGATCACATCTGGACAAATAAAACTTGCGAAAGATGCAATTATTCTAGCCGATTCAGCATATCCTGTTTCAAGATACTTAATTGCTCCTTCTAGAGATAACGGACATCTTTCCAGAGAGGAAAAACAATTCAACTATTACATGAGTTCAACCCGAGTATTTATCGAGCAAACATTTGGAATTTTCAGGGCTAAGTTCAAAATATTGAATCATATTGATGTGCGCAATATAGAAGACATATCAACTGTGATATTAGCTTGCGCAATTTTACATAATTTTATACTGCGAAGCAATCCGGTTCATTCTGAAGACAATCATACGAGTATGCCTGAAAATTTAGAAAATTCAAATGATCACCTTATGATTGAACTACATACCTGAGAATATAAATGACACTAATGAAGGAATTATCAGACGAAATAACTTGAAAATGCTATTTATTTCATAGAAGTATTATTTCAATAATGTATATATGTATGTACATATCAAATAAATGATTAATTGATTGAAATCTTGTTATATCAGTTAATTTAATTAAAATCACCTACCCTAGAATACTAAACCATTTTCTGTTTCTTTTTAATAAAATATTAATTAATTAATTAATATTTATTTTATTGAAAATAGGAACTCATACTTATAATAATAATATATATGTATTAAATTAATATAAACATAAAGTTTATTATAAAATGAACACTTTTTATTTTTGGCACAATCCCTCCAAAACTTGCCGCAACTCGAACATTGCTTTAATCCTTTCCTTGTCAACCAGCAATTTTTCTTTTCGATCTTCATAGTTTCTTCGTGCCGAATCTGCTCTTTCCGCGCTTCTTCTTTAAAAAAATCCAATGTTTCATATGCAATAGTTTTTGGTCGTTTTTTTCGACTGACACCTTCTGCATCGCTTTCTTCCACGCACCTTTCCTCCTCACTCACTCCACTTTCAACTAAATATTGCAGTGAGCTCTGGAGGTTCCTTATGGGAGGCTCAATGGAGTGCCTATTTCCGAAAACGTTATCAAAATACTTAAAATATTCCCACGTCGTGGCACCTCGACCTGTCGCGTCGTTGCGTTTTTTAATCCTCTTATACAGTGGCAAGCAAAAGTGAGTGCATGTTTGAAAATTCTATGTTTCAATATCTGTAACTTCCTCAATATTAAATCAAATTCAACCAAATTTTCAGCATTAATTATTTATTATGTACTTAAAAAATGACATTTGTAAAAAAGTTCAACTAAAACAAAAAAATTGACTTACGGTCAAAAACTTAAAATATGAGCAATGCACTCAGTTTTGCACATTATGAAATCTTCGAATAAATTGAGCATATACTCAATAATTCTCCATAAGTAGTCTAATTAACCGTTACCTTTTGACATATTGAGTGCTTATAAGTAAATATAACAGTTCTGCTTAGCAGTTTAGTGGGCTTTGTTTATTTGTGAAGACAAATTTATTAAAAATGCGCAAAATTTCAGAATCAATTGAAGATAGTGTAGTGGTAATGCTAAAAAACAATTTATCTTCACGCACTATTGCAAAAAACTTAAAAATAAGTCAAAAAACTGTAATGGCTGTAAAAAACAGAAGATTAGTTGTTGTTGAATCCAATTTCGGTGGCCGCCCAAAACTGCTTACAGATGCGGATGCTCGTGCAATGGCACAAAATTTAAAAAAAGATAAGCGGGTAACACCCAAAAAAGCGGCTGAAATGCTGGACAAGAACGTTAGTGCCTCTACTGCACAGAGAGCATTACACAGAATTGGTTTTAAATCCGCAATAAAAAAAGAAACCAGCACTGTCTGATAAAAATATAAAAGCGCGTTTGGCATTCTGCAGAAAGTATCAGGATTGGACAGAGGATGACTGGAAAAGGGTTATCTGGTCTGATGAAAGTAAAATTAATAGATTTCAGTCCGACGGCAAACAATATTATTGGCGCAGACCACATGAACGCATTAAAAAACACCACGTCAAGCAAACCGTGAAACATGGTGGTGGAAGCTTAATGATATGGGGGTGTTTCACGTGGTGGCATATGGGACCACTCGTAAAAATTGAAGGCATCATGAAGAAGGAAGACTATCTTCAAATATTACAAACAAATTTGCCGGATTTTTGAACGAGTGCTCATATCCAAAGGAAGAAATGGTTTTTCAGCAGGATGGGGACCCGAAACACACGGCCAAGATAGTGAAAAAATGGTTGGACGAACAGAAATTCCAGAAGCTAATGTGGCCTGCGCAAAGCCCAGATTTAAACCCAATCGAAAATTTGTGGTCCTTGGTAAAAAGACGATTGAGTTTACACGAAAGGGCCCCAAAAAATATGGCAGAACTTATGGAACGCGTTCGGGACGAATGGACAAACATTCCTCGGGAAACCATACAACATCTGGTAGAAAGTATGCCCAGACGCATCGCAAGTGTGAAAAAAAACAAAGGTCTTTGGACAAAATATTAAATTTCTTGTGTATATGCTCAATTTATTCGAAGATTTCATAATGTGCAAAACTGAGTGCATTGCTCATATTTTAAGTTTTTGACCTTAAGTCAATTTTTTTGTTTTAGTTTAACTTTTTTACAAATGTCATTTTTTTAAGTACATAATAAATAATTAATGCTGAAAATTTGGTTGAATTTGATTTAATATTGAGGAAGTTACAGATATTGAAACATAGAATTTTCAAACATGCACTCACTTTTGCTTGCCACTGTACGTCGCAAACAAATTTAAAAATTTCCTCTGCATAAATTCTTTTGTTTGCGACACCTCCGGAGTTATAATACGCATATTTTCGACCACCTTACCCCATAGGACAGACTTTTTCCTCTTCCCGCCAGCAAACTCGGGCTCAAGGTCAAGTCGGGACCTTACTAGAAGTTCTGTAACCGGTGAATTTAACTTTTCACTGAAAAAATATAAATCACGATATAATATACATATATTATTAAATTCAATACATACCACTTTTACTTACCTCTCTTCTTCCATTATTGGCGCGCAATACAAAAATTTTTGAAGCAACAAAATACAACTATTTAAGAATTACTATAAAATATTTGCGCGCAGTAGAAAATTTTTTGATGCATAATGATGACATTTGGCGCGCATCAAGTGTCAAATTTTTACTCGCTCGAACGTCTGACTTTTGCACGAGTTGCCACATTTTTACATCGAATATGATGTTTGCGCAATATTGCGCAGTACTGCCAAGCTCGAATAAGCCCTTTTATTCCTCTATCATCATTGGTTCCTAATGTATATATTATACAGAGAAGGCATCAGATGGAATTCAAAATAGCGTTATATTGGAAGAAGGCGAGGTTGTAAACCGATTTCACCTATATTTCGTACATGTCATCAGGGTGTTAAGAAAATATTATATACCGAATTTCATTGAAATAGGTAGAGCAGTTCCTGAGATATGGTTTTTGGTCCATAAGTGGGCGACGCCACAACCAATTTCACTTTTTAAAAGTCTGGGTGCGGCTTCCTTCTGCCATTTCTTCCGTAAAATTTAGTGTTTCTGACGTTTTTTGTTAGTCGGTTAACGCAACATAACCTTAGTATGGGAGGTGGGCGTGGTTATTATCCGATTTCCTCCATTTTTGCACTGTATATGGAAATGCCTGATGGAAACGACTCTGTAGACCTTGGTTGTCATAGCTATAGTAGTTTCCGAGATATGTACAAAAAAATTAGTAGGGGGCGGGACCACGCCCACTTTTCCAAAAAAATTACGTCCAAATATGCCCCTCCCTTATGCGATCCTTTGTGCCAAATTTCACTTTAATATCTTTAATTATGGCTTAGTTATGACCCTTTATAGGTTTTCGGTTTCCGCCATTTTGTGGGCGTGGCAGTGGGCCGATTTTGCCCATCTTCGAACTTAACCTTCTTATGGAGCCAAGAAATACGTGTACCAAGTTTCATCACGATATCTCAATTTTTACTCAAGTTACAGCTTGCACGGACGGACGGACAGACGGACAGACAGACATCCGGATTTCATCTCTACTCGTCACCCTGATCACTTTGGTATATATAACCCTATATCTGACTCTTTTAGTTTTAGGACTTACAAACAACCGTTATGTGAACAAAACTATTATACTCTCCTTAGCAACTTTGTTGCGAGAGTATAAAAAGTGTGTGTACCAGGAATAATGGGATGCCCAACTTATTCCAGTGTGAGAGCGCCTCAAAATAAGCGTTTTTTATAACATTTTCCATTATGGCCAGATCGAACAAAATAACAATTTTTGGGCATTTTTTAACCCAATACCCAACATTTAGTTACACGAATATAAATTACTAAATAGTGGTTATTTATTTATTATATGGAGAAACTACATATTTAAATCTTTTTAAAGCTAAAAGAAGGCGAAACATCCCCTTCCAAGGGTTGTGCGCTGGGTTTGGGACTCGCCACATAAAAAACACCCCCAGTGAAGAACTACAACCAGCCTCGGATGAGAGACGCCCCTTTTGATGACGACCATGGCAAACGAAATAAGGACTACGAATTGAGGGCATGCACCTGGAATGCCCGGTCCCTTAATTGGGAAGGTGCCGCTGCCCAGCTGGTTGATGTCCTCGTAAAGACAAAGGCTGACATCACCGCCGTCCAAGAAATGCGATGGACGGGACAAGGACAGAGACGAGTAGGCCCTTGTGACATTTACTACAGTGGCCATATAAAGGAGCGCAAGTTTGGTGTAGGATTCGTGGTGGGAGAGAGACTCCGTCGCCGAGTACTATCATTCACTGCGGTGAATGAACGTCTAGCCACAATCCGCATCAAAGCGAGGTTCTTCAACATATCGCTGATTTGCGCCCACGCCCCGACGGAAGAGAAGGACGATGTGACCAAAGATGCCTTCTATGAGCGCTTGGAGCGCGCTTATGAGAGCTGCCCCGCCACGATGTCAAAATCGCACTTGGCGACTTTAATGCCAGGGTGGGCAAAGAAGGTATCTTTGGCACTACGGTCGGTAAATTCAGCCTCCACGATGAAACATCCCCAAATGAGTTGAGGCTGATTGACTTCGCCGGGGGCCGAAAAATGGTTATCTGTAGTACTAGATTCCAGCATAAGAAGATACATCAAGCTACCTGGCTGTCGCCGGATCGAAAAACTGCCAACCAGATCGATCATGTTGTGATAGACGGAAGGCACGTCTCCAGTGTTTTAGATGTGGGTGCGCTCCGAGGTCCTAACATCGACTCGGACCACTATCTTGTTGCAGCTAAGATTCGCACCCGCCTCTGTGCAGCAAAAAACGCGCGCCACCAAACACAAGGAAGGTTCGACGTCGAGAAGCTGCAATCACAACAGACAGCCGAACGATTTTCTACTCGGCTTGCACTCCTGCTCTCTGAGAGCACTCGTCAACAACTCGGTATAAGGGAACTGTGGGACGGCATTTCAAACTCCTTACGTACAGCTGCAACCGAAACCATTGGTTTTCGGAAAGTGCAAAAGAACAGCTGGTACGACGAGGAGTGCCGTGTCGCAGCGGAGAGAAAACAGGCTGCCTACCTCGCAACGTTACGATCGACCACTACACGTGCGGGATGGAATAGATACCGAGAGTTGAAGAGGGAAGCGAGACGCATTTGCAGACAGAAGAAGAAAGAGGCCGAAATGCGTGAGTGATAAGCTGGCCGACAGGGGTAATGCTCGAAAATTCTACGAAAAAATGCGGCGGCTTACAGAAGGTTTCAAGACCGGAGCGTATTCCTGTAGAACCCCCAAAGGTGATCTAGTCACTGATGCCCAGAGCATACTTAAATTATGGAGGGAACACTTCTCCAGCCTGCTGAATGGCAGTGAACGTACAACACCAGGAGAAGGAGAACCCGATTCCCCAATCGATGACGATGGAGCAGACGTTCCATTACCCGACCATGAAGAAGTGCGAGTAGCAATTGCCCGCCTGAAGAACAACAAAGCGGCAGGGGCCGACGGATTGTCGGTCGAGCTATTCAAACACGGCGTGGCGAAGAACTAATAAGGTGCATGCATCAGCTTCTTTGTAAAATATGGTCGGATCGAAAGCATGCCCAACGATTGGAATTTAAGTGTGCTATGCCCAATCCATAAAAAGGAGACCCCACAATCTGCGCCAACTACCGTGGATTAGCCTCCTCAACATCGCATATAAGGTTCTATCGAGCGTATTGTGTGAAAAGATTAAAGCCCACCGTCAACAACAAAGACCTTATCAGTGTGGCTTCAGACCTGGCAAATCAACAACCGACCAGATATTCACCATGCGCCAAATCTTTGAAAAGACCCGTGAAAAAGAAGAATCGACACACACCACCTCTTCGTCGATTTCAAAGCTGCTTTCGACAGCACGAAAGGAGCTGCCTTATGCCGCGATGTTCTGAATTTGGTATCCCCGCAAAACTAATACGGCTGTGTAAACTGACGTTGAGCAACACGAAGAGCTCCGTCAGAATCGGGAAGGACCTCTCCGAGCCGTTCGATACCAAACGAGGTTTCAGACAAGGCGATTCCCTATCGTGCGACTTTTTCAACCTGCTTTGGAGAAAATAGTCCCAGCTGCAGAACTAAATAGAGAAGTTACCATCTTCTATAAGAGTGTACAGCTGCTGGCGTATGCCGATGATATTGATATCATCGGCCTCAACACCCGCGCCATTAGTTCTGCTTTCTCCAGGCTGGACAAGGAAGCAAAAGAAATGGGTCTGGCAGTGAACGAGGGCAAGACGAAATATCTCCCCGTCATCAAACAAACAGTCGTCGCACTCGCGACTTGGCTCTCACGTCACTGTTGACAGTCATAACTTTGAAGTTGTAGATAATTTCGTCTATCTTAGGAACCAGCGTATAAACACCACCAACAATGTCAGCCTAGAAATCCAACGCAGGATTGCTCTTGCCAACAGGTGCTACTTCGGACTGAGTAGGCAATTGAGAAGCAAAGTCCTCTCTCGACAAACAAAAACCAAACTCTATAAGTCACTCATAATTCCCGTCCTGCTATATGGTGCAGAGTCTTGGACGATGTCAACAACGGATGAGTCGACGTTGCGAGTTTTCGAGAGAAAAGTTCTGCGAAAGATTTATAGTCCTTTGCGCGTTAGCCACGGCGAATACCGTATTCAATGGAACGATGAGCTATACGAGATATACGACGACATCGACATTGTTCAGCGAATTAAAAGACAGCGGCTACAGCTGGTTGTGGCCATGCTGTCCGGATGAACGAAAACAATTCCAGCTGTGAAAGCGATTCGACGCAGTACCCGCCGGGGAAGCAGAGGAAGAGGAAGACCTCCACCCGCTGGAAGGACCAAGCGGAGAAGGACCTGGCTTCGCTTGGAATATCCAACTGGCGCCACGTAGCGAAAAGAAGAAACGACTGGCGCGCTGTTGTTAACTCGGCTATAATCGCGTAAGCGGTGTCTACGCCAATTAAGAAGAAGAAGTTATTTATTATATGGAGAAACTACATATTTAAATCTTTTTAAAGAATATTATAACAACTGACTTTCGTCCTTTCAATACCCAATAATAGGATTTACGGTTGTTAGCTCTCAATCATTAAAAGTTTTTAATAATTTTCAGTTGAAAATAATACTATGATGTTTCAAATTACAAAACATTTCATCAAATACCTTTAAATTTCACAAATTTATTTAATTTTCATTGTTTTGCATTTTTGATAAGAGGTCTTGAACGATGCAACAAATCCCTCCGTTTATATATTTTTTTAGTAAGATTTCAATCTGGCCATCGCTCGTTTCCAATTGCTAAACGTCAAAACCTCCCCAATCCAGTCAACTGTCAAAGTTTTGGTGGTTTTGACGTTTAGCAATTGTTCTCTCACTTCCAGTGAGAGAGGAGTTGGGCATCCCATTATTCCTGGTGTGTACTTTGAAATTGGACTGCGCAGTCCATACATACATATGTATGTATTTTATGCGTTTAAGGCGGCCTGCACATTCCAATATAATATGTGAAAACAAATGTTTGCTTTATATTTTAAATAATCAGATAATATTATTATTTTATTTGAGATATTATTATGATTTTTATTTAATTAATCTTTGCTTTCAGAGTAAATTCTATTCGTATTTAACATATTTTATTTTTTCAGATAATATTAATATTTTCTTTCAGATATTACTATCATTTTATACAATTAATATTTCTTTTTCTTTTAGATATTACAAATTCATTGTAATTATTATTATTTATTTTCAGGTATTAATAACCTTTATTTTGTTTCAATCGTTTTTCAGATATTTGTCTTTTATTTTCAGGTATCAAACATAATATATTTTTTTAAATTAAATATATTTTTATTTATAAAACTGTTATAAATTTTTTGTAAACGTATAAAAAATAAAATAAAATAAAATAAAATAAAATAAAATTTAAAAATTTAAAAATTTAGTTAGAAATTTTAAGAAATTTTAAAAGTAGGAATCAGAAAATGCAACCCTGCATCAGCTATTTAAAAAGAGAAAATTCAACCCTGCATTAGCCGTCGATTGGGGATGTTAGAGCAGGACAGATATACTCTTTTATATGACACTGCTGAATGAGTGCAACAAAGATGTATGATCACAGGTATACGTACGTGAGTGGGCAAAATATTCGCTCGGCCTATGGCAAAGTACACATGTTTACCCTATGGGTTACCCGCAGTCTTACCCACTGATTATCTGGTTTTCTACCCGCTTATGGTTGGCAGGGAAGTAGCCGTTTGATCACATTGCGGTAAGTACCGATAGAAAGTGTGATCAGTTCTGCTTCTATTGTTTTTTTTTGTCCCTAATTTGTAATATCATTTTCGCGATGCCTTGAATCAAAGAGCACGTGCTTAGGCAAATTGTGCACAATTGCTGCACCGAAAAAGGCTTTCATACAGAAAGCTAGCAAAACGGTTTAAAGTTAGTGCAAATGGTGTGAAAAATATTATAATAAAGTTCAATGAAATCTGTTCTTATAAACCAAACCAAATCAATGTTTGTGCTCTAAAACCAGTGCTATTATGATTCAAAGAGTGAAGCAAAGAAATAATTTAAAAACTTATAAAAATACAAAAAATTTCTAACAAAAAGTCAACGACAAATAAAAATAGGGAAAACAAGGCTACGGAAGTTGTACGAACGTTTGCTAAAATATTCTGTTGAGTGTGTTATAATGGGCAATGAAATATAAGTACGTAAAAAGGGACTCAAGAACGTTACCAGGTCCATAATTCTTCACGAAATCGAAATATGGTGCTTGACTGTTGACATCAGACTGAATTAAGTTTACCTTGAGACAGTGAGTCAATTTCCCGGGAGAGAGCATATAGCGGTGAAATAATACAGCAAATAAATATGTTATATGTAAATATGTTAATTGTATGTATGTATCTATATTAATATATAAATAGATATTTATATTTAGTGGAATTTCGGCTTTGCTGATAAGTAAGCATGTTCAATGATATTTGAACATATTGCGGAGGGAAAAGAAATTATTATTTAAAATTAGTGGACTGGATATGAATATTTATATGTATGATACTTAAACTAAACTTTCTTAAGTTTAGTCCTTTTGCGCTTGTAATATCGATGCATCAATTTCTTCACTTTTGTGCCCAATATTACTGCAGTCGTTGAGGTCCTTTCCGTTCGGTTGTGGTTGTAAAATTATTCGAGTCATGATCCGCTTGATTCTGCATTTTAGCAGTTTCGCAAGCTATAATTGTTGGCTGCTTTCCTTCCTTCTTATATGATTCAGCATTATTTTCCAAAATGTGGTCGATATCTTCAGCTTCGTCCTCATCTTCAAACGATTTCGTCCGGACTTCACTTTCCCACATTTCTCCGAAATGTGAGCCTGCCGGAAGAGATATGAGATTCTGAGACTTCTCAGTTTTTGAAGGTTTATGAGTTCTTCAAGTGATTCTTCTTCTACTTCTACTTCAACGTCATTTTCGTTTTTGTTTTCCTCTTTTACTTCTGCTGTTTCTTTCTCAGCAGAAGACAGGATATATGCATGATAGATAAAAGATTGGAACTTTTGTACATTTTAAATCCGAGTCAAAACGGTACAAAATTTCAGGTTCTTCTTCCATTGTAAAATTTTCAAACAGGACATTACGCTGAATTGAACTATAACTAATTTCAGGCTCTCCTTCTTGTAATCTCGCTTTACAAAGTTTGAGATTTTGGAAATACTCCGCCGTTATTTCAAAATACAAATTTTCAACTTCAAGAAAAATGTTTGAAAGGTATTTCGTGTGAAAATTGTGCATTTGAAGAAACACAATTCTTAAAAGTTTGATATCATCACTTTTTATTGCAGTGATTTTGTGGAGATCATCCATTACTTTTCGCTCTAAAGTCCGGCTCGAAGGACCAAAACCACTGGTGGGGGGAAATGAAACTTCTTATATCAAGTGAGAAATCTTTCATTCTGGTTTTTATTTAGTATTTTCTTTGCTTATATAAGTTAAGATAGCAAGTGTAGCTACATCTACAATTTCTTTGGCTGCAGTGAGCGGCTTGATCTTTTACTCAATAATGAGCATCATTATCACTCAGCGCATGCGTTATCACAACAACAACAACAAGCACAGCTTCTCGGGTGCGCGCTGCTCCATCTCATACTCGAGCAACAACGATGTCGTGCTCCAATGAAGTACCAATACATTGCGCTCCACTAGCGGATAATGGATTAAGAGCTCAAACCGAAATGCGGCACTTAGGAAAACGAGGAATAATCATTGCCAAACTATACATACTAATTACGCTCAAGATGCAATGCGACAATCGGTAAAGACTCAAACCGTAATACAGCACTAAGGGAACTGGGAAATAGTTGTTGCATAGCCTGGCGAATAAACTCAAGCCGCAATGCGGCAATCGGTGCATCTGGTAAAATATTGGGTTGGTTGATCGTGGAGTAATTTATTAAAGCTCAGAATAAAATCTGCATTAAAACGACTAGGTCATCTTTAACTTATACAAATTTTAAAACTATCTTATATCACTCAATATATGTGTATGTGCGTATGTATTGCTGCATATTGTTCATTGCTGCTTGACATGGGGTTGTTTTCAAGTGTAAGTTAAGAAATTTTATGTTAATTACTTTTAAAAAAAATTTTATTTATTACTTGTTCGTTTCATTACAGAGCTAAGACTAAAACTTAAAAATTAATTTACTTAAAAGCTAAGCTAAGTTGCACTGGCCAACTGCTGACTTGATGTTGTTGCCGATTCTCCGAATTGGCTTATTTGGGTTGCGCGTGTTGGATTTCCGCTTCACACCGAAAAATGAGCTTTTATGCTGATGAAAGCGCCTGGCTTTTGCTGTGGGAAATATTGTGCAACTAAAGATGCATTTCCGCTATGCTTTACTCATTATTGCTGATTACGCGTTATTACTTTTATTTAGTAATTGTTAACATTTGCCATGTGCTTACTTCCCCTCTTAAAAGCGATCGTCCTGAGCCTATCCAAAATAGGGGAGGTTGTTGAAATTGATGTTAGTATTTTGATCATTGGAAGATGTTTGATCTCCTTAAGATCAATATTCAATTGAAGGCATCTGGTTAGGTCCAGGCTTGAAGATATGATTTTTTCTGTTTGGTGCTTTCTCCAGAATTTTCGAAAAAATATTATACCGAAATGATAGTTGCAACGGCTCCAAGTGAAGGGAGCTATTGGATATCGTTGCTGTCTTCAGAAAGATTTATTCTTCGTATGTTATCAATGTGAAACTCCTTTAAGGCCTGGAGAGAAAGTAATTCAATTCGATTTTTTTCGATTGGTGCTGGTTGCAGGGCTGCTGGGATTGCCGGCAGTGGAACCAAATCGTAATTAATGTAAAATTGAGGATTTATTTTTAAAGTTGAGTTATGAAAATTAATAAGGTGTGTCCCTGATAAATTTTTCTGCATTCCGTCAGCATCTATTACCCCTTGAAAGCCATTAAGTAATATGGTGCCGGTTTTTACTTCTTCGATTTGTTGGACATGTTGGCCGTTCTGTTAAAGTGCAAGATGAATTTAGGCTATTTACTACTCTAGGTATACAACTACTATTACTTATATTTACTAGTTGAGTTTGCTTACAAATCTCAATTTTCTTGTAATTATTACATACTTCTTTAATTCCATAGGTATCTTTACCCTTTAATATTTTTTCAAATTCGACATTAATAATAATTTTGTTTTGCTTAACAACTTGGTCTTATAATAATTTTTGAAATTTTCCTTAATAGTTAATGGTATTTTTACCAAGTAAAATATTGTCGTAATTTTTGACTAGTGCAAATTTATATTATTTGATATTTCGAATTAGCTTCTTCAGCATTTTTTTGAAGGTGTTTCGTCATTTTCCTAAAGTTACATGTTCAATGATATTTGAACACTGTATAAATTTACGGACGAATATTAGAGCTCATCTTAATGGAATCACTGATGGTGATTTTCCACAGCAAGTGCTTGAGTCTCTAGGCCAAATAGTCCATAGTTTAGAAATTTTAATATATGCGTTACACCCTGACATCAAAATGTTTGCACGAAAGGGAATTTCAAATGTTGTGTTCTAGAGCAATGGAATCACCAGGGAATGATAGTGTCAACGAAATAAACTATCTAATTATTCAAAAGTTCACGGAAAAATAAAAAAATACAAATTGATAGAATCCGTGACTAATATCGGAGACGCAGTCCATTATCCTCAGGAGTTTTTAAACTCATTAAACGCTTCTTTACTGCCACCACATGAATTGGCATTAAAAAATGGAATTCCAATTATGCTTTTGAAGAATTTAAGTTCTCCAAGCA
>NW_024395977.1:10609607-10618161 GCF_016617805.1 Bactrocera tryoni
AAATTATGGCTTACTTTATGAGCAGACAGATGAAGAATTGTATACAATCGTCGATGCTGATTGGGGTGGTAATTTAACCGATAGACGTTCATATTCCGGTTACGCTTTTATATTGGCTGGAGCCGCAATGTCCTGGAAGCCCGTAAGCAGAAGACTGTATCACTTTCAAGTACCGAATCCGAATACATGGCTTTGAGTGAAGCTACAAAAAAGGCTATGTACTTACGAGAAATGGTGAATGAGATCGGGTATAAGCACGAAAGTATAACTATTTACAACGACAGCCAAAGTGTACAGAAGTTAGTCCAGAGCAAAGCATTCCATTCACGTACTAAGCACATAGACGTACGTCATGACTTCATACGAGAGAAGCATCAAAGCGGCGATATCAACTAGAATTATATTCCAACAGAAGATATGCCAGCTGATGTCCTTACCAAAGGAATGCCTATGGAAAAACACTACAAATGCATCGAAAATATGGGCATGACGAAAAAATGTTCATAAATTATAATGCAATCAAAATTCTTCGAGGGGAGGTGTTGGAGAGAACGAAGCAATTTAATTGCAACCCTGCGAAGAATCCATAGCACTGTAACTTAAGTTAAGCTGTCATGTAATATCTGTATCTATTACCACTTACTTCCGTTTTAATTGAAAAAATAAACGCATATAAAACAACAATACACTTATATAAAACAATTGGTGCCAGAGCGGAAAAAAAGGATTTTTTTTATCATTCCAAATTTATACCATCTTTTCAATTTAAGCTAAGAACTAATCAAATAACATTATCCGAATACTTGGGCTTGATATATTCAATGGTTTTTTGTTGGAAGAGCTTCAAAGTCCAACAAGGTATCAACGCAAAGTTACTCAGAAAAACGTGATGAATATTGCAAAGGTTAAAACTCAAAAGTTAACCATAAAATATCAGTTGTAAAGTTTTTATTTATTAAAACCAATATTATAGATGTGATTTACATCATCAAATGTGAACTTTCTTTTTCAAGATTTTTTTTAATACGATGTTTTTTCATGGTCCAAAAAAATCATATATTTCACAACTTCAACCGCATGTAACTATTGTGCGCAGGAGCGCGCAGGTTAGCCACTTACACAAAATAAACTTTAAAATCTCTTTAATCGATAGAAAAAAAATCAGCTGCAATTAGCTGCCAATTCATGAGTAATTAGCATTTTAATCTACTACAACTGCGTTGTTTGTTTGCTTGATTCGTTGTTTTGTTTTTTTTTTTATTGTTCGGTTTGTTGCTTTGTTGTTATTTTTTCGAGTTGTCTCTCGTTATACAACAACAACAAAATACTAGTTTAGATGCATTATGTTATTTGAACTAATCCATATTGCTTACAACAAACATTTTCGCAAATGGAGAACTGACGATCGTACCAAAAAACTGAAGACAGATGAAAAAGCACGTATTCAAGCAGATTTGAAGTCATCCTTGGGAATAAATGTTGATGTAGTGAAGCAGGGACTGGGTACGACAAATGGTGGCAATACCTCACGAAGATTTTTTGAGAATCCTGCTAAAACTGCCGATATTGTTGGCGTTGACGAAAACCTGATACATAGATTTAAAATAATATTAAATACAATCAATAGTCAAGCAGCAATAGATCCTCAAAAATTTGAAATTTATTGCATGAAAAGTGCGAGGTTATATGTCAGCCTTTATGAATTTTACTATATGCCAATGACGGTACATAAAGTTTTAATGCATGGAAGTAAAATTGATTCATCCTCTATTTTACCATTGGGCATGCTATCAGAGGAGGCTCAAGAAGCTCGCAATAAAGATTACAAGAAGTATAGGCTCAATCATTCTAGGAAATGCGACAGAATTTCTACAAATCAAGATGTAATGCACTTGCTTTTAGCTTACTTTAGAATTGGACGATGATGTTAAAAAATTACTTGTTGAATAAATAATGAATAATATATGATCAGTTTTGAATATTTATTGGTTATGTTATATGGGAGGTGGGCGTAGTTGTTGGCGGACTTGTTTCATTTTTAGAGAAATAATAATTTTTATTGATTCAAATCCGTTTGACAATTTTTAACAGTCTAGCTGTGATAACAGCGAAAATATTGCAACTTTTGTGATTATGGTATATGGGAGATGGGCGCATATATAGCTTTGTACACATCTAAGTTTTCAATTACAATTTTTATAATATAAAATATCAGAACTAAAAACAAACTATTAAAAATGGTTTATATATTTATAAATACTAGCATTCGACTCTGATTTTGGAGTTATTTTAAGAAAATTTCAAACATATTGAAGACAACTTTTATACAGTATATCGAGATTGGCAACCCTGCGTTGTGAGAGAGCAAACAGCTGACACGTTTCTATGGCAAAAATCTAAATGCCGGGGATTCCTACGGCATCCTACGGCAAAGAGGGAAGGGAGTAGCGTTTTTCGCTGTTCACTTACATTGCACTTCCATAAGATAGGTCGTATCAGCTGACACGGGCCACGGGTCTACGTGTTTTGGCTTACAAAATGAATGATCAATGTGGATCGTTACAATGATGGCTGCTGATGGACGCTTCGTTAATTAACAGGTAAGTTACAGTGTTGCCATCTGAACTACATATTATTTGTTCAGTGACAATACAATCGGCTATCATTTGACCTCGAATAATTAAGTCCACCTTTTCATGTTTTCTGCCACTGTAGTGGTATTCTTTGGTCCTTCCGTACTTTTCTATTTTGTCAGCCTCGTAGCTGTCATGGTTTAGTTTGGCGACTACCCTGTACGGTCCTAAATACTTCGGTCGTAATTTCGTAGCCACCCCAAACTGAGTTTTCTTAATCGGTACCAAATCTCCTACGTCGTGTTTACGGCTTTCTTTCCTTTTTTGATTAAATGTCTTAAAGTTCTCTTTTTGTATTTTTTCTATATTTTCATGAGCACTCTTTCCTAATGAATCACGTTCTAAATTCAATTCCGCTATTTCGAGATCTTTTAAAATTTCATGTAAGTCTGGGTAATCTACTACTCGCATGTTCAATCCTGAAAGAATTCTAAAAGGTGATATTTTCGTACTGCGTGGCGCAGTGTTATTTAAAATCTGTTCCACTTTTAAAACGTGGTTGTAGCACTGGGTTGCGTTACTTTGACATTTCTTAGACAGCATAGGAACAACGGTCTTGTGAACGCGTAATGCCTGTCCGTTACCCCGCGGAACACCAGTTGCAATCAACAGGTGTTGTATGCCCCTCCTTCGTGCAGTACTCGTTAAGGCTTGACGTACGTAAAGCCGCCTTCTCCGTTACAATCCGTTTCGGGTTTGCCGAAAACTGAGGATTGTTTCTCTAATTTATTGATTACCTCTTCCACCACGGTTGATTTCGTTGGGTACAACCAAACGAATTTCGAAAATGCGTCTATTATGACTAAAATATGATTATACTTTTTCCGTGCTTCAGTTAATGGACCCACATGGTCAATCTGGTAAGTACCTAATGGTTCACAAGTTTTGTCGATTGGCGTCAACAAGCCCTCTTTCTTACCCCTTTTCGCATCTATTACTATGCACTCTACACACGAAGTTACTACGTTTTGTTATTTTTTGCTCAAGTTTGGTATATAATATATTCTCTCTACTAGCTCCTGTGTTCTTTTTGCTGCAAAATGACCCTGAGCTATGTGCTCATTTTATAATTTCTTCTTTCATACTGGATGTTACTACCAACAATTCCTTTATAGAGTCGTTGTAAAGTAAGTAATTTCTTAAAAAAAATTAGTATGATTCTACTTCCACAATTTTCCGCACTGCTCTTATCCAGTCATCCTGCATTTGCGCCTCTCTTATCCTGAACTTTATCGAGTCTTCTACTAATGAACAGTATGCACGACTAAAAGCATCTACGTGTCTCATGCGAGTTTCTGACCTATGTTCAACCACATAATTATATTCTTGTAGGTACATTGCCCACCTCATGATCCTTCTTGTTTCTTGACTGTCATAGCGAAAGCGTTACAATCGCTAACTATTTTAAACTGAATATCTCTTAAGTATATACGCCATCTCTGTTATGCTTTTTATAGTTGCAAGAACCTGAAGTTCAAAAGCACTATATTTTTCTTCCGCCCTTGTTACATATTGTCTTCTGAATCTCTTTGTAGTAAGACTGCGCCGTAACCAAATTTTGACGCATCAACATGCACCTCTGTTTCCGCATATGGATTGAAAAGTTTCAGTGCTGGCGCACCACTAACGCACGCTTCAGATCTTGAATGGCTAAGAGCTGTTCTTTGCTCAACCCAAACTTTTTGTCCTGACGAAGCATATCTGTTAGCGGCTTCGCATTAACTGCATAATTTTGGATGAAACGCCTGAAATATGAAATTAAACCTAAAAATCGTTGTAATTCTTTCTTGCTAGTTGGTATTGGAAATGCACTGGGTCCATTTGTCTTCTCTTCTGAAGGCAAAATTATCCTGTTCTCAACAATGAACCCCAAAAAATTAATATTTCTCTTAAGAATTTGCCATTTCTCCCATCTAATGTGCAAACCATTTTCACTTGCATGTCTTAATTCCTTTTCCAATTTTTCTCGACTCTCTTCGATCTCATCCTTGGCAGTAATGACGATATCGTCCATGTATATTATGACTGTTCCATCCGCATGTTCTGGGATATTGCTCGTATGTATCGACAAAATACCGCCGGCGAATTATTAATACCAAATGGCACAAAACAAAACTCATATTGGCCGTTCTGAGTTACTAAAGACGTGTATTTTCGAGACCTTGGTTCTATTGGCACATGATAGAATCCGTTCTTCAAGGCCAATGTGGTGAAGGCCCTTGCACCCTGTAATCTGTCTAACGCTTCGTCCACCACTGTCATTGCAAAATTGTATCTGATTTAGTTTTCCCTCTACCCTCTTTAAGCATACGCGCTACCTCCTCATCAATACATCTTTGATCCGCCTGCGACACTCTACGTGGCCGCTGAAATATCGGTTTCTCATCCTTTAATAACAATTTCATCTGTCCACCACACGCACCCCCAGAAATCTCCCCGATCCCTGCGTGCTCCGCTGCCTCCTCAACAGCCCTCACAGGTTTCCTGAACTCAACACTACCTTCTCTAAAAACTAACTTAACATCGTGAAGTACATCATTTCTGGTCATGGCTGCATACGGAATATCACTTTCCCTAACCAGGTGAAATGTTACATTTAATGACAACCCTTCAATTGAAATATCGGCCATAAAGCTGCCTAATGTCGTAAGCACGACTTTACCTACACCGAACGATTTTTGTTTTTCTCCACTAGCTTTATATCTCCTTACATCACTAAGGTATCATACCTCATGATACACACGATTCTGTATCCATTAGTGTACTGAAGGTAAAACCATTGATAGTTGCATCAACGAAGATCATTCCGCCTTTACTGGTAGACGTTTCTACTTTGTTATCAATTGTATTTACCCGTTTACTTTTTATCGTCGAATCCCTCTACTCCTTACACTGCTGAGTATAATGCCCCTTCTGTTTGCACTTAAAGCAAAGGACATTACTAGACCTAGCCTCCGGACAGGCTCTAGCTATATGACCTTCCTTGTCACACTTAAAACACTTCTTTTTCATGTGTAGAAGTTCACGCAAGTGAGGAAAGTTCTCTGATCGCCATTCACCTGGGAGTGGCCAGAAACGATTCTTTTACATATGGCTCAAGCAGCTCACGACTTCCGGTCTTAGACCAAGTATCCTCTGAGTAGCCTAAGAACATCCGTTTGAACGCGAGTTAAAATTGGAAGGCGAAACATCCCCTGCGCGGGGTTGTGCGCTGGGTTTGGGACCCGCCACGTAAAAAACACTGCCAAGGAATAGAAGGAAACAGCCTCTTTTGACGACCATGGCAAACGAATTAAGGATTACGATTTGAAGGCGTGCACCTGGACGGGACAAGGACTGAGGCGAGTAGGTCTTTGTGGCATTTACTACAGTGGCCATATAAAGGAGCTAAAATTTGGTGTGGGATTCGTGGTGGGAGAGTGACTCCGTCGTCCCCGGTGGATGAACGTCTAGCCACAATCCGCATCAAAGCTAAGTTCTTCAACATATCGCTGATTTGCGCCCACGTCCCGATGGAAAAGAAGGACGATGTGACCAAAGATGCCTTTTATGAACGCTTGAAGCACACCTACGAGAGCTGCCTCGCCACGATATCAAAATCGTTATTGGGGACTTTAACACCAGGGTGGGCAAAGAAGGTATATTTGGCACTACGGTCGATAGTCCAGCTCCACGAGGAAACATCCCCAAAGGGGTTGAGGCTGATCGACATTCATGGGGCCCGAAATATGGTTATCTGTAGTACTACATTCCAACACAAGTAAATTCATCAAACTACTAGCTGTCTCCGGATCAAACTGCCAGATCGATCATGTTGTGAGAGACGGAAGACACGTCTCCAGTATTTTAAATGTGCGTACGCTCCGAGGTCTTAACATCGACTCGGACCACTACCTTGTTGCAGCCAAGATTTGCACCCGCTTCTGTGCAGCAAAAAACGCATGTCAACAAACACAAGGAAGGTTCGACGTCGAGAAGCGGCAGTCACAACAGACAGCCGAACGATTTTCTACTCGACTTGCACACTTGCTCTCTGAGAGCACTCGTCAACAACTCGGTATAAGGGAACATGTGGGACGGCATTTCAAACTCCTTACGTACAGCTGCAACCAAAACCATTGGTTTTCGGAAAATGCAAAAGAACAGCTGGTACGACGAGGAGTGCAGTGTCGCAGCGGAGAGAAAACAGACTGCCTACCTCGCAACGTTACGATCCACCACAACACGTGCGGGATGGGATTTGCAGACAGAAAAAGAAAGAGGCCGAAATGCGTGAGTATGAAGAGCTTGATAAGCTGGTCGACAGGGGTAATGCTCGAAAATTCTATGAAAAAATGCGGCGGCTTACAGAAGGTTTCAAGACCGGAGCATACTTTTGTAGAATCCCCAAAGGTGATCTAGTCACTGATGCCCAGAGCATACTTAAATTATGGAGGGAACACTTCTCCAGCCTGCTGAATGGCAGTGAACGCACAACACCAGGAGAAGGAGAACCCGATTCCCCAATCGATGACGATAGAGCAGACGTTCCATTACCCGACCATGAAGAAGTTCGAATAGCAATTGCCCGCCTGAAGAACAACAAAGCGGCAGGGGCCGACGGATCGCCGGCCGAGCTATTCGAACACGGCGGCGAAGAACTGATAGGGAGCATGCATCAGCTTCTTTGTAAAATATGATCGGACGAAAGTATGCCCAACGATTGGAATTTAAGTGTGCTCTGGCCAACCACAAAAAGGAGACCCCACAATCTGCACCAACTACTGTTGGATAAGCCTCCCCAACATAGCAAATAAGGTTCTGTCGGGTGTACTGTGGCCTTAAGCATGTAAAAACAACAACTGACCAAATATTCACCATGCACAAAATCTTGGAAAAGACCCATGAAAAGACGATCGACACACACCATCTCTTCGTCGATTTCAAAGCTGCTTTTAACAGCACGAAAAAGAGCTGCCTTTATACCGCGATATCTGAATTTGGTTTCCCCGCAAAACTAATACGGCTATGTAAACTGACGTTGAGCAATACCAAAAGCTCTGTCAAGATCGGAATAAACCTCTCCGACTTCTTCAATCTACTCTGGGACAAAATAATTCGAACTGCAGAACTAAACAGAGAAGGAACCATATTCTGTAAGAGAGTACAGTTTTTGGCGTACGCCCATGATATTGATATCATTGGTCTCAACATCCGCCCCGTTAGTTTTGCTTTCTCCAGAATGGATAAGGCAGCGAAGCAAATGGGTCTGGTCGTGAACGAGGACAAGACGGAATATCTCTAGTCATCAAACAAACAGTCGTCGCACTCGGGACTTGGCTCTCACGTCACTGTTGACAGTCATAACTTCAAAGTCGTAGAAATTTTCGTTTAATTTGGAACCAGTGTTAACAACAACAACAATGTCAGCTTCGAAATTCAACGCAGAATAACTCTTGACAACAGGTGCTACTTCGGCCTGAGTAGGCAATTGAGAAGCAAAGTCCTCTCTCGACAAACAAAAACCAAACTCTATAAGTCACTCATAATTCCCGTCCTGCTATATGGTGCAGAGTCTTGGACGATGTCAACAACGGATGAGTCGACGTTGGGAGTTTTCGAGAGAAAAGTTCTGCGCAAGATTTATGGTCCTTTGCGCGTTAGCCACTGCGAATACCGCATTCGATGGAACGATGAGCTGTACGAGATATACGACGACATTGACATAGTTCAGCGAATTAAAAGACAGCGGCTACGCTGGCTAGATCATGTTGTCCGGATGGACGAAAACACTCCAGCTCTGAAAGTATTCGACGCAGTACCCGCCAGGGGAAGCAGAGGAAAAGGAAGACCTCCACTCCGTTGGAAGGACCAAGTGGAGAAGGACCTGGCTTCGCTTGGAATACCCAATTGGCGCCGCGTAGCGAAAAGAAAAAACGACT
>NW_024395977.1:10618259-10745185 GCF_016617805.1 Bactrocera tryoni
ACTACTAAAGGTAACAATATAATCTCCAAAAAATTGTTCAGAACGAATTACTATTGCATATAGCTTCCATACAAACTGAACATATAGTTACTAACAGAAATGCACCTGTGAAGGGTTTTTTCTTGTTTTATATGATTTTTGTTTGTGGGTTATTTGTGTGGCACGTTTTATTAATTTATTCCATTTTTTGTGTGTATCGCGCCAGTTTGCGTTTGCAACATTTTTATTTTATACGATGTACTGTTGTATGTATATGCTTGTACACATATGTGTACTTCACTACACTCCTTCAGTTGGTGATTTTTTTTCCTTATTTTTTTGGGGTCACTGCATCGACTATACATATGTATGTATGTATGTGAGATCAGTAGACTCGACCGTACGGTCAACAAGATCGCGTACGAACAAAACGCGACCATACTAAATATAGCAACCGTACCTAATACGAAATCAACAACGCTGACTCGAACTAGATAGCCAAGCCGCGAACGTTGACAGGCCACACTTGGGTTCTGAGCTTAGTAGCGTCCGGTTGTGCATTTTTGCTTCAATTATACTTATTGTGTTTTTCAGTTTTAATACCACACTTACTTGTGTCCTTCAGTTTGAATATACTGGATATAATTACTTATCTAATTAAAAAGAATAACTACAGTTTGTAATTTGAAATAATTTAATTTGAATGTGAAATAAACATTTTAAAAAAGACAAGGTGCGTGTTTCAATAGGGTTGAACCCGTAGAAATTGAGTTAGGAACCCACAAGTTTGGAGACTCAGTCCGGGATAGAGAACAGAGCAACATCAGTAGCAGACAGCCGTACAGCATAAGCAGCGTTCAGAAGCAAGAAAAAGAAGAGTAACATCGATTACTAGCGAAGATTCCAGAAGAGGAATAGGTACGAGTCAAAGCGGCGAGCAAGCAGAATGAAGAGGTAGCAGAATAAGCAAAGGCAAGAAAAGGAAGAGTAACATCGATTACCAGCGAAGATTCCAGAAGAGGAATAGGTACGAGTCAAAGCGGCGAGCAAGCAGAGTGAAGAAGAAGCAGAATAAGCAAAGTTAAGAAAAGGAGGAGTAACATCGATTACTAGCGAAGATTCCAGAAGATAAATAGGTACAAGTCAAAGCGGCGAGCAAGCAGAGTGAAGAGGTAGCAGAATAAGCAAAGGCAAGAAAAAGAAGAGTAGCATCGATGACTAGCGAAGATTCCAGTAAGCATCCAACTAGAAGAGTATAAGAAGGTGTATTGTTCATTTCCAATTAGTGATTCGGCTTATAAGCTACAGTAACAGCGATACATATTAGTACTGACTAAAAATTGTAAATGTATCGTAGCATATACGATTAAATACGTTTTTCCAATTAGTGATTCGGCTTTTAGAAGCTACAATAACAGCGATACATATTAGCATTGACTAAAAATTGTAAATGTATCGTAGCATATATGATTAAATACGTTTTTCTAATGCAAAAATTTAAAACATTAAATGTTAAGAAACCAATTTGCTATTACATTTAAAAAAAAAATTATAATTATATTACATTATATATTATAAAAGATTTTTATTATAACATTATTTGTAAAAGTTCATAACCCAACATGGATACTGAAATCATTAAAGCTATGACGTTAGCGTTGCTAAGAGAAAAGTACGTAGAACTGGGACTGACAACGAACATAAAGAAATCAGACTTGCAGACCCGTCTGATCCGACATTTTGGCCTGAGTGATGCTGAGTTTAGCGACTATGAATCGAGTGCCGGTCAGTATGAAGACGTAGAAACCGTAGGTCCGCGTATTAGGAACATTTCACACTTTACATTGAGAGACATTGAAAATAGTATGTCTTCATTTACTGGTACAGACTCACTAGACGTTAATCAGTGGGTAATTGAGTTTGAAGATAATGTAGCTACAATAGGGTGGAATGAAATACAACTGTTTATTTATGCAAAGCAACTCTTAAAGGGTGCAGCTAATTCGTTTATTAGGGGCGTAAGTGGTATACGCAATTGATCATCTTTAAAAAAGATACTTGTTGAAGAGTTTGGGGTGAAACCGTCTTCAGTGGAAATACACAATTGTTTAAGGAATCGTCGTAAACAAACATCAGACAGAGAATGTAAAGTATAGAGAAGGTGCAGGTTCGACAGCGAACATTTGATAGATTCAGATGGAGGAATTCGCCGCATTTGTTAACATTGTAGGTCGGAATTCGCCATGCAATTTTAACATTTTTAACAGTTCTCCACATATTCAACAAAGAATATGAGAGAAAGAAATATATGTATGTATTTTCGGCATATGATGGCATGGCATATATGCCAAAGCAGATAATATGAAGAGAGATAAATATATTAACATGCCCATGACGATTTTCGTTTTGCTTGTTTATATTTTATTTCATTTTGAAGAGCGAAAAATGTGTACAAAACACACCTCTCACACAGAGAACATAAACAAATTTTTTATGTTCTTGTCTCACATGCACAAGAATATGAAGAGACATAAATATATGTATGCATGCTCCTTATGCTGCTCCCAACAACAGCATTGTGATATTTTCATGCTTCAATTTTTCTTTCAACTTGGGAATCGCAATTTATGCAAATAAGTATGTATGCTCTTTTGCGTTTTGCCGTCGGCAATTCAATATTGACATGTAAACATAATTATGATATGAGTATATTTTGTATGAATGCATGCATAGTAATATTTATAGTAAATTTGGACTTGCATATTTTAATATTATATTTCCTACTAATAGAAATTAAATTTATCACAACAATATATACATACATATGTATGTATGTATATATCTATGTATGTACATCTTCTATCATATCAATCTTATGTCTCTGCACATGCTCATATCATAATCTTATTATGTATATATGTATCTATACGCATGATTTTATCACTTATCAATATAATGTATAACATGCGCGCGCATTGATCTGCATGTTCATACATTCATATATATTTATATGTACATACATATATTTGCATACACTTCCGAACAAATAATGCACACGCATACAAACATACATATGCGTACACATGTGAATATGTCACCAACAAAAAATTTAAGCATTGTTCTACAAAAACAACAATTGTCTAAATAGCAAAAGCACCACAAGTCAATATGGCAGCCGAATTGGCGAAGGCCAAATGTAGTAAATTTTACAACAAAAACGATTTCATTCATAAACGCAGGCGCATATGCCACAAGCGACCTCGCTTCATTCATAAAAACAGACGCCGTAACATCTCCCCGTGCATGCCTTTGCCGACAAGCTTCTTTTCGCGACGATGGCAAAAGCTAAAAATCATAAAATGAACAACTTTCTGATGATTCTTCACAGAAAGAAGTGACAAAAGTGGCAACATAGCCGTTGTCGATTTACAATATTTGTCTAAAATATTTTTCCGTGACTCGCAAAAATCTACGTCGATATGTATTCACGCTCATACATATGCATACATATTTACGCTAGTTTGATGGCGAAGCTGTTACAGCGGCAAGGGAAGCGGTGACAATCGGCGGCCATTAGTTTATTTTTCGGCACAGCTTGGATTTTCTATCATCACATAAGTGCTGAACCAATGAGCGCGACAAATATTATGTTCTTAGGGACACAGTTATTGCCAGCTGCACAACTACATAACTGTGTCCAGACGTTAATATTTGACAGTGCTTGCAGTCCGTCGTGCTCAATTTGTTCAGTTTGACAAAACGCATTTCGGCCATTGGTTGACCGTGACAACGGAGATGCGAAAGAAGCGTGCGACATGAAATGACAACTGTTTATTTGCATTCGTCAAAGCAACTCCAAAGAAATAATAAAGGTGTGAAATTCTATTGGTACAAATAAAATGATAACGTAATGCGAATATTAGGAAGGTCATTAATTTGTTTTAAGTGGTATAACGCATATAGACGAAATTAATATAATTTTTGATCATCTTTAAAAATTATTTTTTATTTAATTTTATCACATACTTTTTACCAAAGTAATGAAGACAATGTCATATAATTCAATAAATACACAATTGTTTAAGGAATCGTCGTAAACAAACATCAGAATCATTTCTTGAGTATTTATACGGTTTAATTGAAGTTTGTAAACCAATTAAAATCGATGACGAAAGTATTATCGAATATTTCGTGAATGGTATTTCAGATTCTAAAATAAATAAAACCATTTTATATCAAGCCAGAACGATCAGTGAACTTAAGAATCAAATCAAGATATACGAAAAAATTCGGTTGATGCAATAACATCAGCCTAAAGTTTTTCAGAATCAATCCGATTTTAGGCGTTCAGATCTTAAAGTGGATAGTAACCCAGGGGAAAACAAGAAATGTTTCAAGGGTGGAGGGACACATTTTGCAATGCAAAAAATTGTATGTGTAAGCAGTACCGTTGTTACAAGTGTAATAAGATTGGTCATCGTTCTTTTGAATGTAAAGGTAATAATCTACCGAACGGTGTAATTAAGCAAGAGAAAAATATAAACGTTTTAAAAGATATGGGCGGGTTAATATTTAAGATCATTCAACAAAATGGTTTTACTTTTTCCGCGTTAATTTATACCGGAAGTGATCTTTGCATTATGCGTTATGATACTCTAATGCAACTTAATCAGCATATTAAATTAGTAGGATTAAAGGATAGTGCTATTATAACACTAGGAAGTTTTGTTATGGAGATGAACTTAGAGAAAATAAAGATGAATATCAACTTCCATGTGGTTAAGGAAAAAGATTTGCGATACGCTGCTATATTAGGTAACAGTGTATTGAGAAAAGTCGACATGTTGCTAAGGGAACCTTTGCAGAACCAAAGCGACTTGTTTCCCGAATTTACAAGTTTTTGTTTACCTATAGAGGATGAGAAGGAGAATAAACTGGTTTATGATCTAAATCATTTGAATAGAGAGCAAGCTACAATTTCATCTTCCATGATTAATACGTATTCACCTGTAAAGAAAGTAGAAAGTCCAGTCGCTATGAAGATTATTTTGACAGATGACACACCAGTGTATACTACCCCTAGACGAGTACCTTATGTAGATCAGTGCTTTATCGAAAATCAAGTTAGTCAGTGGTTAGAGGAAGGAATAATACAGCAGAGCACTTCAGAGTATGCCTCCCCTATAGTATTGGTACCGAAGAAAGATGGGTCTAAAAGAATGTGTTGCGATTACCGAAAGTTAAACCAGAAAATAGTAAGGGATAATTTTCCTATGGTATTGATTGACGATGTCCTAGAACGATTACAGAACGCAAAGGTTTTTACAACTTTAAATTTGGCTAATGGATTCTTCCATGTGCCAGTTTCACGCGAGTCTCAAAAGTTTTCATCATTTGTTACCCACCATGGTCAATATGAGTTCTTATACGTTCCGTTTGGCATTTCGAATTCTCCTGCAATTTTTTGTCGATTCGTTAGTTCAGTTTTCAGGGATATGGTTTACGAATACGTTGGGACAAATGAAAGTTTTTAAAGAAAAAGTGTCCTTCTTGGTGGCTAGATGAGTTAGCTCTCCCCTCTATACATCCGAAACAGAACAACCACACGACAACACACCACACTAACGCGATCCACAAATGAAGACACCACACATGCAGACATTCCACATGAAGACACCACACACTACTACACACGAATATACTACACATGCAAACATCACACCATAACTACACTATCAAACCTTCAGAAGCGACCGCTCCAGAGGACGATCGCCCCTTTTTACGTCGATCTCGCACCGAGCAAACGTCACGCAGCGTCAGTTTCCGTCTATCGAAGTGGCAGTGAATCCGAGTACCCAAACAGTGTATTTTATTTAAACAAGCAAAAACCAAACCATCAAACTAAACATTAAATTAAACAAACCAACCGAAACATTAAATTAAACATTAAATCAAACCATATCAAATAAGAACTGTGTTCATTTTTGCCGGTGAGGTAACAAGTGCCGAGGTAAGTGGAGGCTAGTAATAGAAACATTGGTCCTTCGAGCCATAGTGCGAGGCACTATGGAAAAATAGAAAAGTGAAAAAACAAAAAAAAAAGCGTATTAACGAAAACAAAAGTTGTGCAGTGAAGTGCGAGTGAACTAGCTTGGAAAAACAAAAACAAAAATCTAAGCTAAACTAAAACAAAAAAAAAAAATTGTGCGGTGAGAAGAAAGTGCAAGGAATCAACAGTGCAGTGAACACATAAAAGTGCAGTGCAGTGGCAACTTTCATATACATACATATGTACATATATACAAGAACATAAGTGCGATTCCTTGACAAAACATTTTCTCTCTAAAAAAAAAACAACCAAATATACATAAAAAATAACCACCAAAAAACGGGCGCGAAGTAAAAAACAAAAAAAAAAAACTACACAGCAGCACCATCTCACCAAAATTCACCGCAACAAAAGGACAGGGAGAAGAAGAGGCCACACAAACGCACACACTGGGAGGAAAGCCCACAAACGCACACACATTAAAGACCACATACATACAATCAAACTGTCCTCAAAACCCCTGGCGGAAACACAAGTGAGTTGGTTGTATCGTTCCTATCATTATTTCTATTATATACATATGTATGGTTTTTAATAATAAAAAAAAAAGGCCAAAAATTTGAAACAGATAATTTGCGTTTCTAACCATCCGTTAGAATAAAAAAAAAAAAAAACTGTTGCCAAACTGTTTTAGTATTCGGTTATTTCCCGGTAAAAACCGAAATACCGCTAAGAAACAAAACAGTTTGGTAATACGAATAATAAATAATTGATTGCCGCTAAGGCTTACAGTTGTGTGAAAACACAAAATTATTTCTACAACAAAAAATCTTTCAAGTATTTACTTGCACCAATTTCCAGCGGTACCCCTTATACTTAATCAAGTATAAGCAGGATTGCTCAAAAAAAAGTCAAGGCAAATCATAAGCAAACAAAAGAGAGGAAACATTTAAATCGAAAACCATACCTACATACATACATATGTTTAAATAAAACTTTACATACATATATACGATATAATTATATTTATATGAATTACAAAGAGTAAATTTACTCTTTTTTTACATAACAGTCGTAAAAACATATACGAGGACACGATACATATATTTCATATATTTACTTATATACATAAATATCTACCCACTTTAAGTGTCCGCTAATTTTCTTTTCGCGGTTTATTCGTACGGCGAATATACATACATACATATGTACACGCGTACCTATGTACGAGTATACGGTCGCATTATAAATACGTACATACATACATACATACGCGGAAACACATATGGTAAAATTATACCCCAGGTACAACTTGAAAAAATAAAATTTGTTTTTCAATTAAATCGTCAACACTCTAATACTGATCGCAGCATCAGTACATTTTAAACGTCGAACAATTTATTATAATAATATAATTGAAAATTTGTACAATCGTGGATCGTCACATATATAAATACGCATATTACTTCAAAGTCCATATTGGCATATATCCCGCAATTCCCCTTGATTTTTGATCAACAAAAACAAGCAGGATTGCGTATACAATATATTCAAAGACCACATTGGCACATATCCCACAATACCCCTTGGCTTTTGGTCAACCAAACAAGCAGGATTGTGTAAAACATAATAAAGCGTAATACATATGTACATACATACATGCATATGTACAAAGTGCAGTGATCTCTAAAACGAGCTCTCATTTGCACATAACAAAATAAAAGATACATAAATATATACACGTACATACACAATATATACAACAAAAAAAATTATTTGTTTTTGCGGTTAATAACAAATAATTAAATAAAATTAAATCGAAATTAAAATTGAATACTAGAAAAGTACATAATTCGAAACAAAAATAAATCAACTCTTATTTACCTTAAAAGAGTTGTCGGTTACACAAAATCGCGATTATAGGCGGCTATTAAAAGCGTTTTGGTTTACTAATTTAATTAAAAACGCTTATTTACGTAAGAGAGTTCTCGTCTGAACATACATACATATGTGTATACGAAATCTGTGGTGAAATTAAATTCAATAATTTCAGTATAAAAAAAAATATATATCTGTTTTATCGTTTTTCTTTGAAACTCTTACTTACAAAAGAGTCTTCCTTTCGAAATATTACATCGACACGCTTGTACATATACACAATCTGTAGTGAAATTCATCAATAATTTCACCATACAATTTATTTATCTGTGTTGTTATTTTCCTTTAAACTCTTACATACAAAAGAGTCTTCTATTGAACACTTTTTTATACAAAACCTTGCTAAACATTTACAAGTTTAGTTTTCACTAAGACGTTTTGATATTCTACACATTTTTTAAATGAGCTCAGACTCAAAGGACTCTAAACCAAGTTAGTTACTAAAAGTCCCAAAGATGATTTCTGACGACAAAAGTCCATGTATGTATACCTGCAGAAGCTACACCCTCGAAGCAAGGTGCTACGAAACAGAAAAGGGGGAAAGACATATCATACTCTAAATTCATTTCTGAGAGTGATTGTCTAATAAAATATTGCAATCGATTTGCTTCTTCGCCGATTCAAGAGAATTCTGAATCTGCGCTAGAAATAAAAAGCCAAACCATAGAAAATTTTTGGACACGTCTCCAGGCTGCATATGACGCAATTGTAGATACTGACGATTCAGATCTACCAGAAAACTTTAAATCTTCTGCTTACGCCAAATTTGAAAACTGCTTAGACCAGTATGAAGACACAAAAATTATGATCGCACATCAGCTAAAATTAATTAAAGCAGTGGCACCTACTCCACCTCCGAGAGTAGAGCTGCCACAAATTCAAAATCAAGAGGCAAGTTCGGGTATCCACCTCAAGGTGCCCGCTTGTGACACTGAAATTTTCCATGGTGGTTATGAACAATGGCCGTCCTTCCGGGACATGTTCACAGCTGTTTACATAAACCATCCAAAATTATCAAATGCTCAAAAGTTGTATCACCTTAGATACAAAACAAAAGGCGTCATCGTAAAACAGTTCGCATTAAATGACGACAATTTCCATTTGGCTTGGGAAGCTCTGAGATCAAGATACGAAAACGAACGAATACTGGTAGATAAGCAAATAACGATATTAATGAACTTGCCCAAAATTCAAAAGGAAACAAGTGAAGAATATATGAAACTTCAATCCACTGTTTCCAACTGTTTGTCGGTTTTAGCGACACTAAACGTTCCCACAGACAATTGGCACCCAATTCTGGTAAATATATGCACTGCCGCATTATCAGAAAAATCGTTATTGCTATGGGAACAATCTCTTTCATCAAGGAAAAAATGCCCCACGTGGCAGCAAATGAAAGATTTCCTAACTACCCAGTATGAAATCGCAGAAAGGGTTTATAAAAAGGGAATTAAACCAAAAGGTATTTCCAATGACCTTAATAGAAGCTTCCAAAGACCCCAAGCCAGTAACAACAACAATTTAAATAGAAGCTTCTTCAAAAGTCAAACGTTCACATCTGAACAGTACAAGCAAAAGTCATACGAACTATGCACAGGGGGGCATAAACTTAAATCTTGCGAGAAATTCAAGAAATTAAATATAATTGACCGAAACAATTTTGTAAAGTCAAAAAGACTTTGCACAAACTGCTTTTCACATGTGAGAAAGACTGTGAAAGCAAATTTAATTGTGTTTATTGCCATAAACGACATCGTTCGATGTTACATATTACCAATTTTTCCAGTTCACCCCAAACAGCGCAAACGTAAAAAGAGCAACAGGTTTAGTTGCAACAACAAATTCAGAAAACTACCAAGAAGCACCATGCTGCTCAAAGGCGTTAAAAACACAAACGCTACATAGCGAAAACAACAGTAGAGTACTACTACCTACAGCAGTCGTCTCCATCGAACACCGAGGAGAGCTGTTTAAACTCAGCGCCCTAATAGACCAAGGATCACAACGATCTTTCATAGCGTCTCGGGCACAAAACAGGCTACAGTTGCCAACCAAACTTGCCAATTTTGAAATCACGGGAATGGGCGGAAGAGTTGTTCAAAACTCAAATAAAATCTGCCTCATTACCCTCTTTTCCCCCAAAGCGGATAAACGCATACAAGCAGAAGCTATTGTCTTACCGCAATTAACAAACATGCTTCCCAGCTATCATATAAATAGCAAGCAGTAGCAAAAGGTTTCACAGCTTAAGTTAGCAGACCCCAACTGCAACACTCCCGCTCAAATAGATCTTCTATTAGGCAGCGATCTCATACCACAGATAATACTCGAAGGTATTAAGAAAATCACAAAAACACTTCTGGCGCAAAATACTATTTTGCGGAACCAGTTGCCACGATGACAACTCAAGTTGAGGAAATCTCCAACGAATACCTCAATTCGCAATTAAGAAAATTTTGGGAGTTAGAAGAACTCCCCCCGTATCAATCACAAGCCCTGAAGATCGGTATTGTGAGAATTTTTACAAAACGCCAACTACTCGATCGGATGATGGCCGGTACGTCGTACGACTACCACTAAAGCCAGAATTTCCCCGCACACTCGCCTTAGGTCATTCCCGCACCTCTGCTATCCACCAGTTTTTAAGTATGGAAAAAAACCAACTTAAAAAAGGCGAGCTGAAACCAGAATATGATAGAGTCGTAGAAGAATACCTCGACTTAGACCATATGGAGGAAGTCAGCGCTGGCGAAAAAATCATACAAAGTAAATACTACTCGTTTTATTTGCCACATCATGCAGTAGTAAAGCCAGACAAAAAAACCACAAAGGTAAGAGTTGTCTTCAATGCGTCAAAATCCACTAGTTCAGGAAATTCCCTAAATGACATTTTATTTACGGGACCCACGCTTCAGCCAGACCTAATGCTGCTTATCTTAAATTGGCGTATCTTCAAATACGTCTTCAACGGGGACGTGGAGAAAATGTACAGACAAATAGTCGTACATAAAGACGATCAAGATTTTCAAAGAATTATTTTCAGAAAATCCCCCACTAGTCCACTACGCGACTTTAAGTTAAAAACAGTTACCTTTGGCGTCAACTGTGCCCCATACTTAGCCATTCGGACACTGCACGAATTGGCAGAAAACACCAAGTCAGAATTCCCTCTGGCAACCCAGGTGTTAAAAACGCAAACGTATGTTGACGACATTTTGTCTGAAAGTCACAGTCTTCCACAAGCATACGAATCCTTGTCACAGGTTATAAGAGCCCTTAAAACCGCAGGGTTTCCACTGAAAAAGATTACTGCAAATCATTCAGATATAGTAAAACACATTCCGAAAGAAAACTTGTTGGATACTAATTTCCTTAAATTCGAAAAGGAAGGTACAACAAAGAAGTAGCTAAAGCTAAGGTGGCTCCTCTAAACACGCTAAGTCTACCTCGACTTGAGCTCTGTGGCGCCCTACTACTCGCAAAATTGGTTTCCATGGTGCAGACCCACTTAAACATGAAGAAATACAGATTGCATCTCTGGTCCGATTCTGAAATCGTTCTAGCCTGGTTGGAAAAACCACCACACGCATGGAAAACGTACATTTCTAATCGTACGTCACAAATATTTGACCTAGTTGCTGACAATCCTGCCGATTTAGGAAAAGGAGGGTGCAAGCCGCTGCACCTTGCCACCACCACCCTCTGGTGGAATGGCCCCCGATGGTTAACAGAATCTGCCGATTCTTGGCCAAAATCGCCAATGCGCAACATAATTGCCCCAGAAAAATCGACTACTTTCACGCAACACTGGATGATAATGACATCCTTGAGCGATTTTCATCGTTCCCTCGTGCCCTTCGAGTTATCGCCTACATGCTAAAGTTCGTAGAGTGACTCAAAAATAAAATTAAGGGAATTCACCCAGAATCTAACCAATGCGATACGTTAACGCACCTAGAACTCCAAAAGGCAAAGGTCGCACTAATCGCATCCACTCAAATGCGCTACTTCAGCCGCGATATCTCATTATTAAGAGAATCAAAACCCATTGATAAAGGAGTTCAATCTTGGTTCTTAACCCATTCTTGGACACGAAAGGTCTGCTTCGTGCGAATGGTAGGCTTGCTAACTCAAGCCTGACGTACAACGAACGCCACCCTCTAATTATAGCAGAGAAATCCCCACTTGCAACATTACTCCTCAATTATATCCACTTACTCATGCTTCACGCGGAACATCGCCTAATGCAGCATATAGTCCGTCAAGAGTTCTATATTCCTCGTCTTAAGCCCCAAATAAAGAAATGCATTTTCATGTGCAAGATCTGCACTATGCACAAGCAGAAGTTGCGAACACAGATTATGGCAGCACTTCCACCGGAACGCTGCAACTTCGCTCTGCCTTTCACAGTTACAGGTGTCGACTTTGCTGGGCCTTTTCAGATAAAGGCGTCCATGCTAAGTTCCCCCACTTTAATGAAAGGCTATGTGGCTGTCTTTGTCTGTTTTACCACAAAAGCAGTGCATCTCGAGCTGTGTACGAATCTGACAAAGGGGGCTTTTCTCGCGGCATTCGCTCGCGCTTCGTCGGACGACGCGGCTTCCCATCAAAACTGATGGGCGATAATGGTAAAACCTTCATTGGAGCCCAAAGAGCCACTGAAAAGGAGTTTGTGGATTTCATCAAACAAGTCTCACCAGAGATTATACAAAGGTATGCTCCCCAAGGTATTAACTGGCAATTTATCCCCCCAAGCGCTCCTCATATGGGTGGTTTATGGGAATCAGCAGTAAAAGCTTTAAGTCCCACTTCAAAAAAAGTAGCTGGAAACTACAAATTTAATTATGAACAGTTCACCACACTGTTAGTGCGAATTGAAGCCGTTCTCAACTCACGGCCACTCACAACCCTACTCACAAGATCCTCTGACTTTACAGCCCTGACACCAGGGCATTTTCTCAAAGGAGCACCCATTCTGGCCACACCTGAGCCAGGCGTTAAGTCATATCCTTATTAAATCAATGGGAGAAAATAAAAATTCTCCATCACGATTTCAGCCGCCGATGGAAGGAAGAATATATAAAGGACCTTCATAAGAGGTACAGGTGGTAAAGTCAAGAAAAGGCGCCAAAGATTGGAGATTGTGTCATCATCCATGATGACTGTCTACACCTCACCGAATGGCGGCTTGGCCGCATAGAAAACCTACACTACGGTTCCGACGGTCATGTACGAGTCGTTGATCTCCGCACTCAAAACGGTATATTAACAAGACCGCTCGTGAAACTATGTTTTCTACCACACATTGCCGACACCGCAAATAACGAAAAAACCGCCGATACTATCGTAATGCAAATCAAATAACCAAAACCCGACGTAATAAACCCGCAAATAAAAAACTCGCTTAAACTATTTCGAAACCTAACGCAATGGTCGATCTACGTGACGACCCTTTCATGCCACATAACGTGGCACAATCGCCATGCACATTTTAATGACATACATTTATAACCACATTACTCCTCCCACACAGATTACAATGGATGTGGATATGCCAGCAGTGCCAACGCCAACGGTGTGGTCAGCTATAACCGTGCCACGCCCTGGGGAAACTCCAGCACCACGAACCCCAGCGGCAACCGCCACTGCACCCGCTCCTCGTAGTAGCACGAGATCACTACCACCGTCCTCAACACCCGTAGCAGAACTTCAGCGCAGCCGATGTCCCCTATGTCGGCGCCCACACCGGCTACAACATTGTAGCATTTTTCGCAGCATGCAGTCCATGCAACGGCAGAAGGTTGCTCAAGCTCACGGGCACTGCCTGAACTGCTTGGCAACGGTACACACCACACAGGAGTGCACATCAGTGACCCTATGCCAACTGTGCAATAGGCCGCACCACACCATGTTGCAACGGACCCTAAAACGGCCTGTAGCGCGATAGCTTGCCACGAACCAGTCACAGCAGCCCAGTCGGCACCGAAGGCTAGTTGCTTCTCCATCGTCCAGAGCAAGGCGAAATGAAGCATCCCCGCGGCACCGGCAACATCGTACAACAAACCGTCGCTCCACTGGTCTTAGCAGCGTTGTTGCCACGCTGCAGCAATTACAGCGACTGCTAGGCTAATATTCGCCTAGGGCGGCCGGGATGGCTAGATGAGTTAGCTCTCCCCTCTATACATCCGACACTGAACAACCACACGACAACACACCACACTAACGCGATCCACAAATGAAGACACCACACATGCAGACATTCCACATGAAGACACCACACACTACTACACACGAATATACTACACATGCAAACATCACACCATAACTACACTATCAAACCTTCAAAAGCGACCGCTCCACCATCGCCCCTTTTTACGTCGATCTCGCACCGAGCAAACGTCACGCAGCGTCAGTTTCCGTCTTTCGATGTGGCAGTGAATCCGAGTACCCAAACAGTGTATTTTATTTAAACAAACAAAAACCAAACCATCAAACTAAACATTAAATTAAACAAACCAACCGAAACATTAAATTAAACATTAAATCAAACCATATCAAATAAGAACTGTATTCATTTTTGCCGGTGAGGTAACAAGTGCCGAGGTAAGTGGTGGCTAGTAATAGAAACACTTGGGATATATAGTAGAAAAGGAAACTATAAAGCCTTCAAAGGAGAAAATACGAGCGGTGTCAAACTTTGCAATCCCTAATAATGGGAAGTCGGTTCAGCGTTTTTTAGGATTAACTTCATATTTTGAAAGATTTGTGGCGGAATACGCATCGAAAGCTAGGCCGCTTACGGACTTGTTGCGGAAGAGCGTTAGGTTTAAAATGGGCGACGAAGAGCTTTTGGCAGTCGAACAACTAAAGTTAGCGTTGACAAGTGCGCCTGTACTTAAACTATACGATCCGCAGGCGGGAACCGAAGTACATTCAGATGCGAGCATGTATGGATATGGGGCGGTATTGTTGCAAAAAGACTCAACTGAACAACAGTATCATCCAGTACAATACATGAGTCGTCGGACAACTCCACAGGAGGAAAAACATCATTCATACGAGCTAGAGGTTTTAGCTATCATAGAGGCTTTAAAAAAGTGGCGTATATATCTATTGGGCATACATTTTAAAATCATAACAGATTGTAACGCGTTCGCTCAAACTATGAAAAAGAGTGAGGGTTTCGAGATGGGCTATTTTTCTTCAAGACTTTTCATTTACTATCGAGCACCGATCCGGAACAAAAATGAGGCATGTAGATGCCTTGAGTCGAATTTCTTGCTTAATGATAGAGGATTCCATAAGACACCAGTTAAAAGTAGCTCAATTAAGTTACGAGTGGGTAAAAACAATCCGCAAAGTACTTGAGAAGGAACAATATATGGATTTTTTCGTGAAATATGACTTATTGTACAAAGACCCAGTATTAGAATTGCTGGTAGTACCAACAGGGATGGAGGAAGAAATTATTAGGTTAGCTCATAGAAAAGGGCACTATGGCATAAAAAAAACTCAAGATTGTCTGAAAAAAGAATTTTTTCTTCCAAATTTGCGTTCCAAGGTGGAGAGAGTGGTTAAAAATTGCGTTGAGTGTATTATCAATGAAAGCAAAATAGGTAAAATAGAAGGGTTTCTTTCACCAATAGATAAAGAAAACACACCAATTTTTCACATTGACCATGTAGGACCGATGGAATTAACCACAAAAAAATACAAGCATATATTAGTTGTCGACAGTTTTTCGAAGTTTGTTTGGTTGTTTCCGGTAAAGTCAACGGACAGTGCATCAGTTATTGGGTGTTTAATAAAATTGTCGATTATATTTGGTAACCCGAGGAGAATAATTTCAGACAGGGGAACTGCGTTCACGTCAAAAGCATTCGCAGAGTATTGCAAAGAAAATGACTTTCATCACTTATTTATAGCAACAGGCATACCGAGAGGGAATGGACAAGTCGAACGTATCCATAAGATTATAGTACCTATGCTGGCGAAATTATCGCAAGAGAGTCCATCTCAATGGTATATTGTAGGACGTGTTCAGCAAATTATTAATAACACACCCCTAGAAGTACAAAAATCACTACGTTTAAAATTTTGACGGGGCTAGATATGCGCAGTACTGATGATTTAGAATTAAGAGAAACATTACGAAATGAGACAGTGGAAGAAATTGATAGGGAACGAGATAGTTTAAGAAAAGAAGCACGGAATAACATTCAAAAACTGCAACAAGAAAACCGTAAGAACTATAATTCTAAGAGAAGACCTGAAACTCAATATGAAACAAATGACCTAGTCGGAATTAAGAGAACTCTATTCGGACCGCGGTTGAAGTTGAAACCTAAGTTCTTGGGTCCTTATAAGGTGACTGCTACGCTTAAACATGGCAGGTATGAGGTAATGAAAATTGGAGACCACGAAGGACCGCAAAAAACAATCACAGTGTCCGAATACATGAACAAATGGTGCGATTCATTCGGGGCGAATGAACCATTAGGACGGCCGATTGTGGGATCAGTAGACTAGACCGTACGGTCAACAAGACCGCGTACGAACAAAACGCGACCATACTAAATATAGCAACCGTACCCTAATACGAAATCAACAACGCTGACTCGAACTAGATAGCCAACCCGCGGACGTTGACAGGCCACAACTGGGTTCTGAGCTTAGTAGCGTTCGGTTGTGCATTTTTGCTTCAAATATACTACTTGTGTTTTTCAGTTTCAATACCACACTTTCTTGTGTCCTTCAGTTTGAATATACTTGATATACTTACTTATCTAACTAAAAAGAACAACTACAGTTTGTAATTTGAAATAATTTAATTCGAATGTGAAATGAACATTTTAAAAAAGACAAGGTGCGTGTTTCAATAGGGTTGAGCCCGTAGAAATTAGGTTACGAACCCACATGTATGTTGCATATACTTGTGTCGCCTCACTTTTGTACTTCCCTTTCTTCACCAACTAAATTTCGTTTCTCAAAAATTACCATCACATATTGGCTTTTCAAACTTTAAAAATTCCCGCGACAAAATTATTATTCTCAGAAACTTTTTTTATTTCAATTGAAAAAATTCCAAATTTGAAATCACTACGTTTAATCGTCTAATTTTGATAATAAAACTTTGTTGCAGAAATTTTTAAAGTTTGAAAAGTGAACTTTCTGAATATATGTTGGTTATTTTTGAGAAACGAAAATTAGTTGGTGAAATTTTAGTTTGAATGAAAAGATGAAAATTCATATGTTAAATGTATGGGAACCTAAAAAAAAGGAGTTAAGCTACAGCGCCTGGCTTGAGGGAAGATTTTTTGTTTGTCAATCGCTAATACTTGAGGGAGTAAGAGTTGAAACGAGTTGCGAGACGCATTTGTGGACAGAAGAAGAAAGAGGCCGAAATGCGTGAGTATGAAGAGCTTGATAAGTTGGCCGACAGGGGCAATGCTCGAAAGTTCTACGAAAAAATGCGGCGGCTTACATAAGGTTTCAAGACCGGAGCATACTCTTGTAGAACCCCCAAAGGTGATCTAGTGACCGATGCCCAGAGCATACTTTAATTATAGAGGGAACACTTCTCCAGCCTGCTGAATGGCAGTGAACGCACAACGCCAGGAGAAGGCGAACCCGATTCCCCAATCGATGACGATGGAGCAGACGTTCCATTGCCCGACCATGAAGAAGTTCGAATAGCAATTGCCCGCCTGAAGAACAACAAAGCGGCAGGGGCCGACGGATTGCCGGCCGAGCTATTCAAACACGGCAGCGAAGAACTGATAAGGAGCAGGCATCAGCTTCTTTGTAAAATATGGTCGGACGAAAGCATGCCCAACGATTGGAATTTAAGTGTGCTATGCCCAATCCAAAAAAAAGGAGACCCCACAATCTGCGCCAACTACCGTGGGATTAGCCTCCTCAACATCGCATATAAGGTTCTATCCAGCGTATTGTGTGAAAGATTAAAGCCCACCGTCAACAAACTGATTGAACCTTATCAGTGTGGCTTCAGACCTAGAAAATCAACAACCGACCAGATATTCACCATGCGCCAAATCTTGGAAAAGACCCGTGAAAGAAGAATCGACACACACCACCTCTTCGTCGATTTCAAAGCTGCTTTCGACAGCACGAAAAGGAGCTGCCTTTATGCCGCGTTGTCTAAATTTAGTAGCCCGGCAAAACTAATACGGCTGTGTAAACTGACGTTGAGTAACACCAAAAGCAACGTCAGGATCGGGAAGGACCTCTCCGAGCCGTTCGATACCAAACAAGGTTTCAGACAAGGCGACTTCCTATCGTGCGACTTCTTCAACCTGCTTCTGGAGAAAATAGTTCGAGCTGCAGAACTAAATAGGGAAGGTACCATCTTCTATAAGAGTGTACAGCTGCTGGCGTATGCCGATGATATTGATATCATCGCGCTCAACTCCCGCGCCGTTACTTCTGCTTTCTCCAGGCTGGACAAGGAAGCACAGAAAATGGGTCTGGCAGTGAACGAGGGCAAAACGAAATATCTCCTGTCATCAAACAAACAGTCGTCGCACTCGCGACTTGGCTCTCACGTCACTGTTGACAGTCATAACTTTGAAGTCGTAGATAATTTCGTCTATCTTGGAACCAGCGTAATCACCACCAAAAATGTCAGCCTGGAAATCCAACGCAGGATTGCTCTTGCCAACAGGTGCTACTTCGGACTGAGTAGGCAATTGAAAAGTAAAGTTCTCTCTCGACGAACAAAAGCTAAACTCTATAAGTCGCTCATAATTCCCGTCCTGCTATATGGTGCAGAGGCTTGGGCGATGACAGCAACGGATGAGTCGCCGTTACGAGTTTTCGAGAGAAAAGTTCTGCGAAAGATTTATGGTTCTTTGCACATTGGCCACGGCGAATATCGCATTCGATAGAACGATGAGCTGTACGAGATATACGACGACATTGACATAGTCCAGCGAAGTAAAAGACAGCGGCTACGCTGGCTATGTCATGTTGTCCGGATGGATGAAAGCACTCCAGCTCTGAAAGTATTCGACGCAATACCCGCCGGGAAGCAGAGGAAGAGGAATACCTTTACTCCGTTGGAAGGACCAAGTGGAGAAGGACCTGGCTTCGCTTGGAATATCCAATTGGCGCCACGTAGCGAAAAGAAGAAACGACTGGCGCGCTGTTGTTAACTCGGCTATAATCGCGTAAGCGGTGTCTACGCCAATTAAGAAGAAGAAGAAGAGTTGAAAAAAAATTCAAAAATTTTTTCGAAGCACCCTAATGTATATTGTATGTGTATTTTATTTTTCGTACAGTTTCGTCATCTCACTTTTTTTTTGTTTTTGTTTTTAACTGCACTTTTGCCCACTTTTTCCCATATGTACGTATGTTTTATATTTTTTGCACCTAGTTCCTTCAAAGATGGAATCATGGGTAGAAGTTCACGCAACTAAGGAAAGTTCTCTGATCACCATTCACTTGGGAATGCCCAGAAACGATTATTTTACATATGGCTCAAGAAAGTGAGAAGGCGAACCATTCCTTTTTTGGGTTGTGCGTTGGACCCACCTCGTAATAAATGCTCCAATGAAAAACTGCTAACAGCCTCGGAAGAGAAACCCTCCTTTTATTGACCACTATGGCAAACGCATTGAAGATAACGATTTCAGGCTACGCACCTTGAATGTCCGGTCCCTTAATTGGGAAGGTGCCGCTGTCCAGCTGGTTGATGTCCTCGTTAGAGTGAAGGCTGACATCACCGCCGTCCAAGAAATGCGATGGATGGGAAAAGGACTGAGGCGAGTAGGTCCTTGTGACATTTACTACAATGGTCATATAAAGGAGCGAAAATTCGGTGTGAGATTCGTAATGGGAGAGAGACTGTCATACCGATGGAAGAGAAGAACGAAGTAACCAAAGATGTCTTCTATGAACGCTTGGAAGGTATCTATGAGAGCTGCCGCCGCCACGGTGTCGAAATTGTTTGCGACTTTAACGCCAAGGTGCCTTTGGCACAACGGTCGGTAAGTTCAGCTTCCATGAGGAAGCATCCGGGGGCCGAAATGTGGTTATCGGTAATACTAGATTTCAGCATAAAAAAATTCATCAAGCTACCTGGCTATCTCCGGATCGAATAGCCACCAACCACATCGATCATGTTGTGATAAACGGAAGACACGTCTCCAGTGTTTTAGACGTACGTACGCTCCGAGGACCTAACTCGGACCACTATCTTGATGCATTCATGATACGCACCCGCCTCTGTGCAGCAAAAAACGCACGTCACCAAACACAACGAAAGTTCGACGCCGAGAAGCTGCAATCGCAACGGACAGTTGAACGATTTTCTACTCGACTTGCATTCCTGCTCTCTGCGAGCACTGGTCAAAAACTCCGTATAAGGGAACTGTGAGACGGCATTTCAAGCTCCTTACCATTTGTTTTCGGAAAACGCAAAAGAACAGAAAAGATGCGGCGACTAACAGAAGGTTTCAAGACCCGAGCATTTTTTGTAGAACCCATGTGATGATCTAGTGACTGATGCTCAGAGCTTAGCCGAGCTATTCAAACGCGGCGGCGAAGAACTGATAAGGAGCGTGCATCAGCTTCTTTGTGAAATATGTTCGGTCGAAAGCATGCCCAACGATTGGAATTTAAGTGTGCTCTGCCAAATCCATGTGCCATACGTTTTAAGAGCGGTATGGAGACAAAAAATTCAATATCTTTGGAATGGTATAAATTAGCAAAAAAAATTTTCAGATTATTAAAGGTGAATATTTTTCGCGTTGTTTAACATTCTTTTAAGTTTTTTTTAGCGTGAAGAATACATGAAAAGTTTCAATTGTTTAACAAAAAATTATGTAAAGTATTAATATTTATCTATAATCTATATATGTTCGTGCTACAAATTTTCTATTGAATTCACAAAATTTCACCGATTATAATCCAGTGATTTATGAGAAAATAATTTTACAATTTTATCGTGCTCTATATTTCATTCTTCAATAACTTTAACAAAAAATGGATTTTTGACGAAATATTTATATCACGGGTATGCCGCTGATCCCCTTCCTAATGAACTGCTAATTTTCAAAATCAGTGATTTTGAGAAATTTTCATGGACAACTTGACGTGGTTTGACTTTAATGCAACTTCTTACTCAAAGCCCTCAAAGCAGGCCTTGATTGATTGATTAATATTGATTAATATATGAGGAATGCACCGCGACCGTTAGTCTATTGTGCCCTCTCCTAACTTACATAGACTCACCTAGCCCCAGCGCATTGATGAAGTTCAATAGACTTCCGGGCGCTAGTGAGGCTATGCGATCCCTACCCGGAATCATTGATCCTAGGGTCCTGCGTCTACAGACTGCTGTGCAGTCAATCACCAGGTGCTCCGGGGTTTCAGGCTCCAAGTCGCAGAACCGGCAGTTAACGCAAGAGGACAGGCCCATGTTGTACATGTTCCTATTCAACTTGCAGTGGCCGGTATATCATGCGACCAGTAGCCTGAGTTTGTTCCTGGGGAGGTTTATTATAACCTTGAACCTGCTCAGATTGTATCCTCCCATCAGCAGCTTTGCATGTCTCATACCACGCGTTTGCCGCCAATGCTCCTCTCTGCCCACTCCTTCTTCCTTGCGAAGTAGCTCCTTTATGGTTTGTGGACCTACCCCAATGAAGGGTTCTGGTCCCACCATCTGTGTGAAGGCTGCGGAGCGGGCTAGCTCATCCGCCAGTTCATTGCCGGCTATACCTCTGTGACCAGGCACTCAGATTAGGTGTACCTGGTTACGTTCTGCAAGGCTGTTCAGCCTTTCCCTGCACTCCTGCACTAGTAGCGATTTGATTTCGTAAGAAGAGATCGCTTTTAGCGCCGCTTGACTATCGCTGAAAATGGCTATTCTCTCATTGCGATAGTTGCGATGGAGGTTTATTTCTATACACCGACTTATGGCAAAAACTTCTGCCTGGAAAATGCTTGGGAACTCTCCCATGGGTGTCGAGAGCCTAGTGCGTGGGCCCGCTATCCCCGCACCGATTCCCTCCGACATTTTCGAGCCGTCGGTGTACCACCTTAGCGTGCTATTCCTCAGCATCAGTTCGAGATTGGAATCATTCCACTCCTCTTTGCTGCCGAGGGTGACCTTAAACTTCTTCTTGAAGTTAACTGTTTTGGTAGTGCCGTCCCTCGGGAGGAGGGCTGATGGTATATCGCCACTTATCTTTTCCATCCTCTGGGACGAGATTATCTTACCTTTGTCCCACCCCTCTGCCGTTATTTGCAGAATTGTGTGCTTGGTTACCTGACCAATAACCAAATGAAGCGGAGTACGCTCCGTCAGAACCTCCAGTGCTGCCGTTGGACAGGTGCGCATTGCGCCCGTCATGCAGACACAGGCTAGCCGCTGCAGCTTCGATAGCTTGGTCTTAACCGAAGTCTGCGACGCTATTGAGGCCCAGGCCACCGCCCCGTATGTGATTATTGGTCGCACTATCATGGTGTACAACCACCTGAGGATCCTTGGCTTACAGCCCCAGGACTTGCCCGCCAGCCGGTTGCACACCATTAAAGCTTTTGTTGCTTTGACCAGGGTCAGGTTCACATGCTGCTTCCACCGAAAGTAGAGTCTAGCATCAAACCTAGGTATTTGACACTGCTGGTCATTCCTATCTCTCTGCCCCAAGTGTGAGATTCCTGAGACCGGGAAAGGACCCGCTTCTCGTAAACGGGACTACGGTCGTCTTGGAGGGATTGATGTTTAATTCAACCTCTTTACACCACATCTTTGCCAGGTTTAGACCTCTTTGTATTAGGTCACAGAGAGTGTCTTCGTATTTGCCTCTTGCTATAATTACAATGTCGTCCGCATACCCTTGGCAGCGGATCCCATTGTTCGTTAGCAGTACTAACAGGTCGTCTACGACTAGACTCCATAGCAGGGGTGATAACACACCTCCCTGTGGGCAGCCTCTTGTTGTGCCAAGACGAATCCTCTTATCTCCTACTGTGGTCTCAGCAACTCTGGTGCACAGTACGGCTTCAATCCATTTGCGCACCGGTGCTGCCACATTCCTTTTCTCCAGTGCCTTGGCTACACTTTTATGAGACGTGTTGTCAAAGGCACCTTCGATATCCAAGAACGCGCAAAGCATCACCTCTCCATGCTCCAGTGAACTCTCTAGTTCAGAGGTTATCTGGTACAGAGCAGTGTTGGTGGATCTACCCGCTCTGTAGGCATGCTGAGCCGCATGCAGGGATGCTCTCTTCAACACTGTCGACCTTATTTCATAGTCCACATCTTCTCCATGGTTTTTAGTAGGAAAGACGTTAGACTGATTGGCCTGAAGGATTTCGCCAATGAGTACTCTTTCCTACCCACCTTGGGTATGAAGATCGCCTTCGATGTCCTCCATACTTCAGGGATGTACGCCATTGCGAGGCTTTCCCTCAGCAGCCAAATCAGGTGAGGCAGTAAATGCTGCTGCCCCTGTTGTAACAGCTCTGGAAAAATACCATCCACTCCCGGAGACTTGAATCTCTCAAACGAGGCCATTGCCCACCGGATCGAGTCCGCCGTAAAAAGCTGTTTGGCGATACTCCAATCCTCGCGGGATGGCCTGTATTCGGTCACAGCTAGACACTGGTCTTCCCGAACCGTCTCCGGGAAGTGCGCCCGCAGAAGCTCCGTCGCTCTGTCCTCTGCGCTGGTCGTGAATGTCCCATCTCCTCTTTTGATTGCTACTACTGCGTCGTTTGTGCCTCTGACCAGAGCTTTATGCAGCCGGGCCACCTCTGGCGTTGAGACAACGTTACCGCAGAATCTCCCGAAGCTAGCCTGCTTTGCAGACCTGATCTCCTTATTGTATAAAGTGAGATAGCTCCTATATTCCTCCCAGACCCCCGTACGTTTCGCTTTGTTGAATAGGCTGCGTACTTTTTTCCGGAGGTCTGATAGTTTCCTTGACCACCAGGGACTATTTCGCCTGTCAGTGGTCACTTTAAGGGGGCAGCTGCCATGATAAGCGTTAAGCCTAATCTCCAAGCTTGCGTCTGGGTGGAAGTTTCCTGACCTCCACCTTTAGCGTGAACCTTAAAATCCTGTGGTCTGACATGGAGGGCTCCGTAGAGACTCTCCATTGCGAGACCAACCCATTTGCAGGTTCATTGCTCAAGGTGAGGTCCAGCACCTCCCTCCTGTTTATAATTATGAAAGTGGGTTCACACCCCACATTCTTTATCACTAAGTTGCTTTCTATTATGTATTTTAAAAGGGACTCACCTCTTGAGTTACAGTTGGTACTGCCCCATTCCACATGGTGGGCGTTTGTATCGCACCCAATAATAAGGGGAAGCCTGAGTCTTCTACAATGCTCCACCAGCCTTTCCACCACCTCCGGGGGTGCCGTGGGTACCTCCCCTGGGAAGTAGGCTGAAGCCAGGACGAAGTCCTTGCCTTCGAAGTCCCTGGCTTGCACCGCCACCAGATCCTGCGTCAGGAACTCTGAAATACAGAAGACTTCAATGTTATTCCTGACAACTATGCATGTCCTGGGTCCCTCGCTAGAGAGATCCCAGATTACCTTATTTGACTCCGTTTTGAGGCCTTTAACCTCTCCTCTATGGACCCAAGGCTCTTGGATCAGCAGTAAGCCCAGCTTCTCCGCTGTGAACCTGTTCGCTATGACAGCCGAAGCTGCCGCCGCGTGGTGCAGGTTCACCTGGGCAATTTCCGTGTTGACGGCCATTATAATGTTGGTTCGAGGAAGGGTGTATCCTCTTCCCCGCCGTCAATCACGCTGCCGTCCGGTGGGTCTCCTAACCCTTCGAGGAGTTCCTGCGTGGAGGGTAGCCCTGCTCCCTGACCGCAGGAACTAGCATCCGGGACGTCGATGATCGCCGCTGGCATTGCCTGTCCAGTCCCGCTTCCACTAGGCTGGGACGCCACCTCGTCAACCTGCATTGCTACTGCATCCGGGGGTTCCACAGTCTCTGCCTGTTTTTCGACATTACCCCCGCTTTGTTCAGTTTCAGCCTTTCCTGCTCCCTTGCTGCCAGTGGCTGCAGGCTTGTGGGGCCGCATGACCACCGTGCTAACCCTGTAAAACAGGCGGAAGCTCGCTGCCGAACGTACTTGTACGATTCGTCATCGATATACAGGTGCAATCTCCAACCTATCATATAGACCTTAGGCAAACTCATAGGGTTTGTCCCCGCAGCGAGGGAGGAACATTGTCATGCTGTGCATGATTGGCAAATCTTCCGGCCTCCTCACGCAGAAGACAGGACCCTTCCAGTCCTCCAGCTTTGGAGCGAACTCCCGCAGCCAGTTTGCGGACCTCTCGTTGTTGCAGTCCACTTGTATCATCCCTCCTCTAAAGTCTACTCCCAGGAAGCATGCCGCGTATTCAAGCTCCCCTGAACACCTCTCCATGAGGAGGTCCTGGAGCGCAGTAAGCTCCGCCGGTGTTAGCATCTCCGCCGGGTAGTTTTGAGGCAGTACAGCCATGCGGATGCCCTTGACAGCATCCGCATATCTGCGCCGCCCCTCCTCCACCCGGTAGGGTGCCGATTCGGAAGGTTGGCCTCCAGGTGCCTTTGTGTTGCTTCCCCTCAGTCTTTTGGAGTTGGGGGGCTCCTGCGGCGTGATTTGGCCGCCTTGCTGGCACTGTAGCACTGACCTGGCCACGGTTGCTGGCTCTGTCGTCTTGCGCGCGAGCTGTCGCGGTCTTGCCACGCACCTTTCCTGGGGATGCGTTGCTCCCTTTGCTCCTGCTTTTTGCCATAGCCTCCGCTTCCTCGGGGGTCCTTCCTTCTCGGAGGTAGCGCAGGTACCATTTCATACTGGCACCGCTCATACCTTTCCTGTGCGGGTCGTCACATCCGCCATGTTTGCCTGCTTGTGGAAGAGGGCGTTGCCCACCTCTTCTGCGCCTCCTCCTCCGTCCACTACGAGCGCCGTCGGGCTCTGCCCGATGTGACTCACACGAGTCCGACCCGCTACGCCTTCTGGTGGGGGTTTTGGCGGCGCTCGTTGCTGCTTCCACGTCGTCAGGTCCTTTCGCCAGGCGAGCGACGCTGCATGAGGGCATGTCGTCGTCATCCTCCCTGGCATGCTCCTCAAACAGCGCCCGCTCCTCTGGCGAGAGAGCGTCCAGGAAGCTAAACTTCCGCCCAGCTCCTTGACCTCCTTTGCTTAGCGTGAAGAATACATGAAAAGTTTCAATTGTTTAACAAAAAATTATGTAAAGTATTAATATTTATCTATAATCTATATATGTTCGTGCTACAAATTTTCTTTGAATTCACAAAATTTCACCGATTATAATCCAGTGATTTATGAGAAAATAATTTTACAATTTTATCGTGCTCTATATTTCATTCTTCAATAACTTTAACAAAAAATGGATTTTTGACGAAATATTTATATCACGGGTATGCCGCTGATCCCCTTCCTAATGAACTGCTAATTTTCAAAATCAGTGATTTTGAGAAATTTTCATGGACAACTTGACGTGGTTTGACTTTAATGCAACTTCTTACTCAAAGCCCTCAAAGCAGGCCTTGATTGATTGATTAATATTGATTAATATATGAGGAATGCACCGCGACCTTTGGTCTATTGTGCCCTCTCCTAACTTACATAGACTCACCTAGCCCCAGCGCATTGATGAAGTTCAATAGACTTCCGGGCGCTAGTGAGGCTATGCGATCCCTACCCGGAATCATTGATCCAAGGGTCCTTAGTCCTGCGTCTACAGACTGCTGTGCAGTCAATCACCAGGTGCTCCGGGGTTTCAGGCTCCAAGTCGCATAGAACCGACAGTTAACGCAAGAGCACAGGCCCATGTTGTACATGTGCCTATTCAACTTGCAGTGGCCGGTATACCATGCGACCAGTAGCCTGAGTTTGTTCCTGGGGAGGTTTATTATAACCTTGAACCTGCTCAGATTATATCCTCCCATCAGCAGCTTTGCATGTGTCATACCACGCGTTTGCCGCCAATGCTCCTCTCTGCCCACTCCTTCTTTCTTGCGAAGTAGCTCCTTTATGGTTTGTGGACCTACCCCAATGAAGGGTTCTGGTCCCACCATCTGTGTGAAGGCTGCGGAGCGGGCTAGCTCATCCGCCAGTTCATTGCCGGCTATACCTCTGTGACCAGGCACTCAAATTAGGTGTACCTGGTTACGTTCTGCAAGGCTGTTCAGCCTTTCCCTGCACTCCTGCACTAGTAGCGATTTGATTTCGTAAGAAGAGATCGCTTTTAGCGCCGCTTGACTATCGCTGAAAATGGCTATTCTCTCATTGCGATAGTTGCGATGGAGGTTTATTTCTATACACCGACTTATGGCAAAAACTTCTGCCTGGAAAATGCTTGGGAACTCTCCCATGGGTATCGAGAGCCTAGTGCGTGGGCCCGCTATCCCCGCACCGATTCCCTCCGACATTTTCGAGCCGTCGGTGTACCACCTTAGCGTGCTATTCCTCAGTATCAGTTCGAGATTGGAATCATTCCACTCCTCTTTGCTGCCGAGGGTGACCTTAAACTTCTTCTTGAAGTTAACTGTTTTGGTAGTGCCGTCCCTCGGGAGGAGGGCTGATGGTATATCGCCACTTATCTTTTCCATCCTCTGGGACGAGATTATCTTACCTTTGTCCCACCCCTCTGCCGTTATTTGCAGAATTGTGTGCTTTGTTACCTGACCAATAACCAAATGAAGCGGAGTACGCTCCGTCAGAACCTCCAGTGCTGCCGTTGGACAGGTGCGCATTGCGCCCGTCATGCAGACACAGGCTAGCCGCTGCAGCTTCGATTGTTTGGTCTTTACCGAAGTCTGCGACGCTATTGAGGCGCAGGCCATCGCCCCGTATGTGGTTATTGGTCGCACTATCGTGGTGTACAACCACCTAACGATGCTTGGCATACAGCCCCAGGAATTTCCCGCCAGCAGATTGCACACCATTAACGCTTTTGTTGCTTTGACCAAGGTTTATATGCTGCTTCCACCGCAGAGTAGAATCTAGCATCAAACCTAGGTATTTAACATTGCTGGTCATCCCTATCTCTCTGCCCCCAAGTGTGAGATTCCTGAGACTGGGTAGGGACCTGCGCCTCGTAAACGGGACTACGGTCGTCTTGGAGGGATTGATGTTCAATTCAACCTCCCTATACCACCTTTTCGCCAGGTGTAGACCTCTTTTTATTAGGTCACAGAGAGTGTCTTCGAATTTACCTTCTGCTATAATTACAATGACGTCCGCTTACCCTTGGCAGCGGATCCCATTGTTCGTTAGCAGTACTAAGAGGTCGTCTACGACCAGACTCCATAGCAGGGATGAAAACACCCCTCCCTGTGGGCAGCCTCTTGTTGTGCCGAGACGAATCTTCTTATCACCTACTGGTGTCTCAACAACTCTGGTGCGCAGTACGGCTTCAATTCACCTACGCACCGGTGCTGCCACATTCCTTTTCTCCAGTGCTTTGGCTACACTTTTATGAGACGTGTTAATAAAGGCACCTTCGATGTCCAAGAACGCGCAAAGCATCACCTCTCCATGCTCCAGTGAACTCTCTATCTCAGAGGTTATCTGGTACAGAGCAGTACTGGTGGATCTGCCCGCTCTGTAAGCATGCTGAGCCGCATGTAGGGGTGCTATCTTCAGCGCTGTCGTCCTTATTTCATGGTCTACGATCTTCTTCATGGTTTTCAGTAGGAAAGACGTTAGACTGATTGGCCTGAAGGGTTTCGCCAATGAGTAGTCTTTCCTACCTACCTTGGGTATGAGATCACCTTCGATTTCCTCCATACTTCAGGGATGTACGCCATTGCGAAGCTTTCCCTCAGCAGCCGAACCAGATGAGGCAGTAAATACTGCTCCCCCCGTTGTAACAGCGCTGGTAAAATGCCATCCACTCCCGGAGACTTGAATCTCTCAAACGAGGCCATTGCCCACCGGATCGAGTCCACCGTAAATAGCTGTTTGGCGATACTCCAATCCTCGCGGGATGGCCTGTGTTCGATCACGGGTAGACATTGATCTTCCCGAACCGTCTCCGGGAAGTGCGCCCGCAGAAGCTCCGTCGCTCTGTCTCTGCGCTGGTCGTGAATGTCCCATCTCCTCTTTTGATTGCTACTACTGCGTCGTTTGTGCCTCTGACCAGAGCTTTATGCAGCCGGGCCACCTCTGGCGTTGAGACAACGTTACCGCAGAATCTCCCGAAGCTAGCCTGCTTTGCAGACCTGATCTCCTTATTGTATAAAGTGAGATAGCTCCTATATTCTTCCCAGACCCCCGTACGTTTCGCTTTGTTGAATAGGCTGCGTACTTTTTTCCGGAGGTCTGATAGTTTCCTTGACCACCAGGGACTATTTCGCCTGTCAGTGGTCACTTTGAAGGGAGCAGCTGCCATGATAAGCGTTAAGCCTAATCTCCAAGCTTGCGTCTGGGTGGAAGTTTCCTGACCTCCACCTTTAGCGTGAACCTTAAAATCCTGTGGTCTGACATGGAGGGCTCCGTAGAGACTCTCCATTGCGAGACCAACCCATTTGCAGGTTCATTGCTCAAGGTGAGATCCAGCACCTCCCTCCTGTTTATAATTATGACAGTGGGTTCACACCCCACATTCTCTATCACTAAGTTGCTTCCTATTATGTATTTTAAAAGGGACTCACCTCTTGAGTTGCAGTTGGTACTGCCCCATTCCACATGGTGGGCGTTTGTATCGCGCCCAATAATAAGGGGAAGCCTGTGTCTTCTACAATGCTCCACCAGCCTTTCCACCACCTCCGGGGGTGCCGTGGGTACCTCCCCTGGGAAGTAGGCTGAAGCCAGGACGAAGTCCTTGCCTTCGAAGTCCCTGGCTTGCACCGCCACCAGATCCTGCGTCAGGAACTCTGAAATACAGAAGACTTCAATGTTATTCCTGACAACTATGCATGTCCTGGGTCCCTCGCTAGAGAGACCCCAGATTACCTTATTTGACTCCGTTTTGAGGCCTTTAACCTCTCCTCTATGGACCCAAGGCTCTTGGATCAGCAGTAAGCCCAGCTTCTCCGCTGTGAACCTGTTCGCTATGACAGCCGAAGCTGCCGCCGCGTGGTGCAGGTTCACCTGAGCAATTTCCGTGTTGATGGCCATTATAATGTTGGTTCGAGGAAGGGTGTATCCTCTTCCCCGCCGTCAATCACGCTGCCGTCCGGTGGGTCTCCTAACCCTTCGAGGAGTTCCTGCGTGGAGGGTAGCCCTGCTCCCTGACCGCAGGAACTAGCATCCGGGACGTCGATGATCGCCGCTGGCATTGCCTGTCCAGTCCCGCTTCCACTAGGCTGGGACGCCACCTCGTCAACCTGCATTGCTACTGCATCCGGGGGTTCCACAGTCTCTGCCTGTTTTTCGACACCCCCGCTTTGTTCAGTTTCAGCCTTTCCTGCTCCCTTGCTGCCAGTGGCTGCAGGCTTGTGGGGCCGCATGACCACCGTGCTAACCCTGTAAAACAGGCGGAAGCTCGCTGCCGAACGTACTTGTACGATTCGTCATCGATATACAGGTGCAATCTCCAACCTATCGCATATAGACCTTAGGCAAACTCATAGGGTTTGTCCCCGCAGCGAGGAGGAACATTGTCATGCTGTGCATGATTGGCAAATCTTCCGGCCTCCTCACGCAGAAGACAGGACCCTTCCAGTCCTCCAGCTTTGGAGCGAACTCCCGCAGCCAGTTTGCGGACCTCTCGTTGTTGCAGTCCACTTGTATCATCCCTCCTCTAAAGTCTACTCCCAGGAAGCATGCCGCGTATTCAGCTCCCCTGAACACCTCTCCATGAGGAGGTCCTGGAGCGCAGTAAGCTCCGCCGGTGTTAGCATCTCCGCCGGGTAGTTTTGAGGCAGTACAGCCATGCGGATGCCCTTGACAGCATCCGCATATCTGCGCCGCCCCTCCTCCACCCGGTGGGGTGCCGATTCGGAAGGTTGGCCTCCGGCTGCCTTTGTGTTGCTTCCCCTCAGTCTTTTGGAGTTGGGGGGCTCCTACGGCGTGATTTGGCCGCCTTGCTGGCACTGTAGCACTGACCTGGCCACGGTTGCTGGCTCTGTCGTCTTGCGCGCGAGCTGTCGCGGTCTTGCCACGCACCTTTCCTGGGGATGCGTTGCTCCCTTTGCTCCTGCTTTTTGCCATAGCCTCCGCTTCCTCGGGGGTCCTTCCTTCTCGGAGGTAGCGCAGGTACCATTTCATACTGGCACCGCTCATACCTTTCCTGTGCGGGTCGTCACATCCGCCATGTTTGCCTGCTTGTGGAAGAGGGCGTTGCCCACCTCTTCTGCGCCTCCTCCTCCGTCCACTACGAGCGCCGTTGGGCTCTGCCCGATGTGACTCACACGAGTCCGACCCGCTACGCCTTCTGGTGGGGGTTTTGGCGGCGCTCGTTGCTGCTTCCACGTCGTCAGGTCCTTTCGCCAGGCGAGCGACGCTGCATGAGGGCATGTCGTCGTCATCCTCCCTGGCATGCTCCTCAAACAGCGCCCGCTAAACGCCCGCAGGAAGCTAAACTTCCGCCCAGCTCCTTGACCTCCTTTGCTCGCTGCTGCACCAGTTTCCTTATCGTTGTCCGAGTCCGTTTTCCGCGTTTGTTGCCTTTTTTCCGGGTTTGTTTGTTTTGGTTTAATTGTGCTCATCATTTCCTTACGACCCTTGGCTCAACAGGGTGAGCTGTCGGGTCTATTATTTTAATGGGGAACTAGAAGGTCCGCCACGCCAGAGCCCCTTGACGCGGTAAGGCCACAGTTATTCCCCAATTTGGCCCGGTGTTAGGGAGGCTCCGTTATACTACAGCCGAATTAACCTCCTGGCTGCAAATGATCCAATGGGCACGGGAGTCGCATAACACCCTGGATTAGGAGGTTGTAGCTCTTGGTTGCCGCACGCATGCGGCACCCGACATCCTGCCTGGGCAGTGCCTGTCGGCACCACCCACACCGGTTAGGGGATGCCGAGTATGCCTTACGCCTAAGCCTCTGCACCGCGGCAAGGTGCCTACCATTCACAGAGGTTAAGCAGGCCTTAAGTAGTAACTTGATTAATGATAGATTTAAAATTTTTAAAAGCACCTGAAAAAACACTATTTTTTTTAGTTTTATAATACATACTAGGGCAATGGTCAAAATTCGAGCAATGAAAAATATGATTTATTAACAATGTTTAGTGCAATGTAACACAATAATAATAAAGAATAGCAAACAAAAAAAAAACCAACTTCAAATAAAACCATAGTAGAATGCATAAAAAACAAGTGATAAAAAAGGGACATCATAAGGAAATGAGGAAAGGCAAAGGTAAACTACGAATTATGGCGTGGCATATTATCATTCTTCTATCTGACATAAGAAGAACAGAGCTAGACAAAGCACCAAAAAGAATGTGTCCGGCACAGAAAAAATTTGCTTTTTATTGGCGTAGACACCGCTTACGCGATTATAGTCGAGTTTACAACATCGCGCCAGTCGTTCTTCCTTTTCGCTGTTGGCCGGCAATTGGAGATTCCAAGTAAACGCCATGTTTATTCTAACGAGGACATCAAACAGCTGGAAAGCGGCACCTTCCCAATTAAGGGACCGGACATTCCAGGCACATGCCCTTAAATCGTAATCCTTAAAACGCTTTGAGGGGTATCATGAGAAGAGGGTCTCTCACCCAAGGCTGTGTTTTTTTCTTTTCATTGGTAGTGAGTTTTTGCGTGGCAGGTCTTAAACCCAGGGAACAACGCTAGAGGAGATATTTCGCCTTTGAGCGGATGTTATTTGGATGCCCAGATGATACTTGCTCTACGAAGTCGTGAGCTGCTGAGCCATATATGGTATAAAATAATCGTTTCTACCCACTCCCAAGTGAATGGCGCTCAAAAAACTTTCCTCACTTTTTTGAACTTCTACACATGGCTCAATCCTCCACCATCTACAGCCGTAAATATAACGGCAACATCAGTTCGAGTCGCATCAAAATATCTTCGTATATCTATAAGTCGTAACTTTTAGTTGATTGATCTCGCATTCTGTATTGAACATTCATATCGACATCGTAAAAATGTTACTGGGCATAGTTTGGCGTACGACCATATTATGTGACCATGGGCCAATTTGAATCGAGAATTTTGAAATGTTAAATTTCTCTTAACACGCTGTCAGAAATCTTAGCTCCCGAACTGACTTGGGCCAAATTGTGGTTTGAAATTTTTCTTTATATTCCTATCCTTTGATGTGAGACCACCATATGTATAATGAATTAAGCATAATCATTTTATGTTAATAGTAGGCGATGAGCTTTACCCTTATGACCATAAACAGTGAAGGAATTTGTTTCTGAAACATAATGCTTAGCTAAAGAATGCCTAAATAATGAACCTTGTCAATTCAATTTTCGTTAAAAGTTACAGCAAAGCAACCGCATGTAAAGAAGACGGCAAAAATTCAATCACTTCTTACTGCGTTGTTGTTGCTGATATTGTCGACTCAACCAGCAATAAAAAATTGACCTTGAACCAACCAAAACCATTTTTCAAAGAAGTAACTATCACATAATACTTTTGAAATTAAACTAAAAATTTCTAACACATTAAAATAAAACGAAAACGATTATATCAAATATTACTTCCACTTCAATGTGTTTTTTCGCAAGCAATACTTGAAATTTAATGTGCGTTAAAAATTGCCATATATCAGTGTTATAAAACCCAAAGTCCAACTACAATTAAAAGAGAAAAAAATCAAAAGTAGCCACATGCTACATGTTACATACGGATCTCACGCATTATACGACTAATCGGAAATATTGGATTTCGAAATTTCAGTTTGTTTTAAAAAGGAAGTACAATGTTTTTACACTTCACTTCACACTTCAGGTATCAGAAATATCAACATAGCATAAATTGTAAATACTGTTTACCATAGAATATCCACTAAACTCTGCCGCTAATAATTCCGACACCGCTGCCGTTGACCCACAGCTAGCTTAGTATTTTTAAATGATTATTGTTAGTAGCATTTTGGAACACAACAAAGTAAAACTTAACTGCCGCCAGTTAACGACATAGCCTCGCTCCGAGTCACACACACTCACATACACCTTATCTCCTAATATACATTCCGAACAAAGGCGAACTATGTATGTAAACCGATAGAACTCGCTTTGACATGCACTATCAGTCGAACAATAGAAATGAACATGCATTATCTAGAAAGGCATTCTCAACATGTAAACAACAAACATCTGGCAATGGAATAATCCACTGCGATAACCAACTCCGCATCTCAAGTAATAGCAAGATAGCAGATATCGAATTACGACAAAGAAGTCGCATACAGATAACAGCAGCCGCATTTCATTAGTATAAATAGCTGTAAGATCTTATATTAAAATTCAGTTCTTAAGAATATCAATAAAGGCACGCATTTCGGCGTATAAATAAAATTGTTTAAATTCTTGAACTCATATCGTGTAAACGATATTAACTGGGGGCTCAACCAGTCTGTAAGCCATCTCTATCCATTGAATAAAACGATAGAAAAAATTCCACGGGAAGTAGGACTTCCAGCACTAGATCTTTGAAAAAGGTGCTTAAAATTGAACAAAGATAAAATTAATATTCCTGCAAAATCTGGAAAAGAATAACGGATAAGTCTTGATATATAGTTAAAACAGTCAAGCAACGTTATATCAACGGATATCCCAACACGCTAGAATCTCAAAAAGGAGACAAAAGCCGTTCAATTTGCGTCGTCCCCTATTGAACACCGGGACGTCAAGATGACAACACAAGAAATCGCAAGCTTGAGAGCACAAATCGCTGCTCTGACCACAACGTTCACTGAAACCCAACAAAGATTGAATTCGTTGGAAACCCACGCAACACCTAACGTCACAGTCACAAACCAATACCAGGACTGTACACCAAACATCACAGATGAATCACAAATAAACTTAGAAATATTCAAAACCTTACCAGTCTTCACAGGCGATATGAACCATTATAGCTCATGGAGAAAACGCGCCTGGACGCACATGGAAAACATCAAGAATTACGCTACTACACCCATGTACTACACGGCACTCTCGATTGTACATTCCAAAATTCAAGGAGAGGCGGCCGATATTTTAATAAACCACAACACCAAATTCAACTTTTATTCCATAATAAACCGTCTCGATTATACTTATGCGGACCAGAGACCTCTGTATGTTTTGCTCGAAGGAATGAAAAGAATAAAGCAAGGAAAAAGGACTCTGGCAGAGTTCCATTCCGAAGTCAGCAAGTCACTTAATCTTGCACTCACTAAAGTTGAGATGGATAATCATGGACCAGGAAATCCATCAACAGCTATGATTGAATATGCAAACCAGAAGCTGTGAGGACATTCATTCTCGGTCTGAACAGCAAATATACCAGCGGCACCTCTACAGTCACAATCCGAAGGACTTAGAAACCGCTTACGCTATCGCGAGTAGCCGATATACCACGATAATATAAACTCACAATTCGACGTTCCGCAATACAATCAGCAGAGACAATATAATACATCACAGTACCAAAACTCAAGCAGAAGACATTACGAGGAGCCACAAAGGTACAAACCTAACGTACAGGTGCAATACAATCAGACAGCACCCCGGCAACAGCATCAACCAATGGACGTAGATTCATCACAACAATACACGAGATCCGCAAATCCCCAATAGGGATCATTCCAAACCACAACAAAACAGCTATAACGCGCCAATTACAAGGGCTACCTCCAAATAATCACTTTCGCGGTAACCCTCAAAAAAGAGAACGAAATCCTTCATCTCATAATTCCCACGTACAACAGAAATGTCAACGTGTAAACCAGACATGCGACGAAGAACTACAATCGCTTACACCAGAATACGAGAACGATGATTACGAAACAGGCAGCGCTTTTTTTAGGCGCATGAACGATTTGCCGTGTCTGCAACGCCACTGCAGGGATACAGGCAAACTTATTAACATCCTGATTGATACTGGAGCAACAAACAACTATATAAGTACAAAATGTAACTTAGGTAAGTCTATTCAAATTAAACCTGTAAAAGTGAAAACTCTTCATGGTTACTCAATAACCAAATCAAAAAAAATAATTACATTGTTAGAACATAATCTCACATTTTTTGAAACTGATGCATTAAAAGAATTCGATATGCTTCTGGGTGAACAGGGTCTTAGGAAAATTAAAGCAGAAATCAACCTTTTCGAGTACACGCTCAGTTATAAAATATAGGGCCAAGAAAGAAAGTGAATCTGTGCAAAAATAAATTATACGGTTAATAGTGAAAAATATAGAGCAGAAATCGAAGAAATTATGCAAAGAAATGAAGACACAAATGAAGTGCTACCATATACTACCACGGTACAAGCTACCATTAGAACGAAATCCGAAGATCCTATTTGGACCAAGCAATATCCGTAAAATTCTATGTCGGATAGCGATTTCATTAACAAAGAAATTAACAAACTTTTAGAAAATGAAATAATTCAACCCAGCAAAAGTCCGTATAACTCTCCCATTTGGACAGTCGCAAAAAAGGTACTCGATGAACAAGGGAAACCTAAGCGCAGAATGGTCGTAGACTTTCAGAAACTTAACAATCAAACTGTTACAGATAGATACCCCATACCTGATGTGGTTATGACCATACAAAATTTAGGGAAACGCAAAAGTATTTTCAACTCTAGACTTAGAGTCTGGTTTCCATCAGATCCTTATTAATAAATCAGGACAGGGAAAACGGCTTTTTAGTGTAAATGGAGCTAAATACGAATTTCTTCGTATGCCATTCGGCCTGAAAAACGCCCCATCTATTTTTCAAAGATGCGTGGATGATATCCTTAGACCATAGCATCGTGGAAGTTCGCGTACGTCTATATAGACGATGTTCTCATTTATTCTTCCTCTCCTGAAGAACATATCGAACACATCCGCAGCTAATCATAAATGCCCTTCACCAGGCCAATATGAAAATCTCTAACGAAAAATCTCACTTTTTTCAAAGACTCTGTTGAATACTTAGGCATATAATTAAATACAACAAGATTACAGTGTCGACCCAACAAAATACAGACTATTAAAAATTTCCCCTATTCCTACAACACTGAAGGAAACTCAGATCCTTCCTAGGTCTCGCAAGTTACTATAGAAAATTTATAAAGAATTTTGCAGCCATCGTCAAACCACTGACTACGGTCCTCAGAGGAGAGAACGGTGGCATATCAAAGAATCAAAGTGCAAAAATAAAAATCACTTTAGACGAACCTGCACTAAAAGCACTGAACATAATAAAAGAAGAACTACAAAGCTCCAGGTCGAACTCTTCCAACCAAATTTTTAACAAACCTTTCGAATTAACCACAGATGCTAGCAACATGCTATAGGAGCCGTATTATCCCAAAACCAAAAACCCATATCATTTATTTCACGAACGCTCAGTGAAACAGAACAGAATTACTCCACAAATGAGAAAGAGTTACTCGCAATTGTATGGTCACACTACAGAAACTACGCAACTACTTTGTATGGTATAGCAGATTTTAACAATATACACCGACCATCAATCTCTAATATTCTCCATATCAGAAAAAAAAAACCCCAATACAAAATTAAAAGATGGAAAAATTTCATTGAAGAATATGGTGCAAAAAATCGTTTACAAACCCGGACATCAGAACGTGGTCGCTGATGCCCTTTCTCGTCAGCAAATAAACAACACTTTAAATTCTGATGACTCCCAACATTCAGCACAAAGCTCACCAACACAAAGACTCAAACGAGTAAACAAACTAGTAAACTGCTTTAGAAACCAAATTATTGTAAAACGGTCAGATCAGAACCCATATGATATGCTCACAAAACATATTTTCTAACAGCCGACACACGCTCTTTTTTAATACGAAAACTGAATTACTAGATAGACTAAAAAAATGTAATTAGACCAAAGATAACTAATGCTCTGCAAATATGACGAGCAAATGTTATTTTACGTCGAAAATGACATTAGACACATTTCCAACTGTATCGATTGTACTAGCGCATAAATTGGTGGACGATATTACCGAAACCGAACAACAAGAACAGATCATACAAGACACACACAGTCGTGCTCACAGAAACTACAAAAACAACGCACAGGAAATCTCGCTCAGATACTACTGGCCAAACATACGTGACGCTTGTAAAAAAGAAGTACAAAACTGCGAAATCTGCCTCACAAACAAGTATGAACGCCGACCAAATAAACAACCAATAGGATCAGCACCGATACCGAACAAAGTAGGCGAATACATACACTTAGACTTATTTTTATGAGCAACAATATGTACATTAGTTCAACCGACAAATATTCCAAATTCTGCCATTTGAGACAAATACCATCAAAGAAAGACACATACAAATATGTTGACGAGATACTGTCACAAATATACCCAAACGCAAAGTTTGTAATGACTGATAACGAGTCAACATTTACTGGCATATGTGCACAACAAAATATACAAGCGATTACAAATAACGCATACCAAAACTCCAGCCTATCATTCGACAACAAACGGTCAAGTTGAAAGAACGCATAGCACAATTATCGAACTCACAAAAGTATTAGCGCATCAACACAGTTCGGCTCCTGACGATCAGATATTTGAAGCAGTCCGACAGTACAACAAAACAATCCATTCGGTAACCAACCACAAACCCGAGGACGTGTTTTTTAATCAAAGGGAATATCCTGGCATCAAAGAGCGTCTTCAACAAAACCAACAGAGAGTTTTGCGATACCATAACCGTAATCGGAAACAGCTCAAATACAAAGAAGGAGAGGTAATATATTCAAAAACGCATAGACGAAACAAAAACGGAAAAAAATACGTGAAACACATAGTAAAAAAAGACAACGGAGAAACAATAACGACCAATAAAAAAGTAATTATCCATAAAGACAATATCAGAGCAAAAGCATGTACGGAATAGTATTTACCTTACTTTTCTCTATCGCACTTTGCGACAATATTATAGATTTAAGCCATAGGAAATATGTACTAGTAGAAACTGATCCTGTTTACATTTATCAGGATACAGCTTTCTTGTATCACATATCCAATCTCTCAAAAATATTGGCGCCATACGAAAGTATAATGAAATCATCATTCAATCTAGAAGACCAACCCCAAACTCAAATTTTAGTAAACAAAATCGAAACTCTGAAAACTCAACTCATTCCCAATATTTATAGATCCAAAAGATCACTTAACTTTCTTGGTTCCATGTTAAAATTCTTCACGGGCACACCAGACCACGATGACCTTGTGGAAATAAAAACTTCACTTAATTTGCTAATAGAGAACAATAATAAGCAAAAATTAATTAATTCACAGTTCGAAAGAATACTCGAAAGCCTTGATCCCAAAGCAATAACCGAAAACATTGTTATATCAGAAGTTTATAATGAACTCAAATCAATAACTAACACTATAAATTTTGCAAAAACTAATAATTTCTATTCTGGCACATTAAATTTGAAAGACGTGTACGATTTAATAAACCATGAAAAGTTAGATCTTCCAATAATTAATATATTAGAATATGCCGACATTCATATATGTTACCTACAACAAGCAATTATAACAATATACAAATATCCTATCCTTGAAACTAAATGTAGCTTATTTTAATGTATATCCTTTAGCATATAAGCATGGTAAAATTAATTTAGACCCTAAGATCGCAAAGTGTAACGATTATCAAAGAATATCTAAATGTAGAAATTATATGGGTAACTTTATTTGTAAATCAGAACCCGCTGACAATTGTACTATAAAAATATTAGAAGACAAAACAGCACAATGCGAAACAACCCACGAAAATAATGCTCCACTTCGCATCCTAGAGAATGGATACATTTTGACATATTACCAGCATACTTGGAACAACATGCATATATCAGGCCCTAAATTGATACACTTCAATGAATCCACGAACATCGATAACATGACATATTACAATCATTAAAGACAACTCAGAGAAATAATACACAATCAACACAACGAAAACTTGAAGTACTCCGTATCTTCTTCTTCAAACTCAATATACAAATTCAGCAATATCCAAACACTTCTCAACATTTTTGATACCTATTGTAGAAAATCCAGCACATTTTACGTTCTTCATCATAATAGGATTCCTTACTTTAGTAGTCACCACTTACGGTATGGTACACCTCTGCCGATATCGCGTAAACAGAAGAATGCTTCACAGACAAAGGCAAATTGACGAAATATACGAAGTCGAATTGAATCGTCTTCAACAACAACAATCTGTAGCAGCATAGCGAGGACGCCCGTTTTAAGAAGGAGGAGTTAACGACATAGCTCCCTCGCTCCGGGTCACACACACTCACATACACCTTATCTCCTAATATACATACATTCCGAACAAAGGCGAACTATGTATGTAAACCGATAGAACTCGCTTTGACATGCACTATCAGTCGAACAATAGAAATGAACATGCATTATCTAGAAAGGCATTCTCAACATGTAAACAACAAACATCTGGCAATGGAATAATCCACTGCGATAACCAACTCCGCATCTCAAGTAATAGCAAGATAGCAGATATCGAATTACGACAAAGAAGTCGCATGCAGATAACAGCAGCCGCATTTCATTAGTATAAATAGCTGTAAGATCTTATATTAAAATTCAGTTCTTAAGAATATCAATAAAGGCACGCATTTCGGCGTATAAATAAAATTGTTTAAATTCTTGAACTCATATCGTGTAAACGATATTAACTCGCCCGAGCTTATTTGAAAATAAAAATTATATTGGAAAACTTTAATTTTTATAAAAAAAATTATACAAAACTAAAACATAAGTACACCCAACTCTTTTTTTACACGGTAGATACGTTCCTCAGAAACCCGTGTAAAAAAAAACCGTGTAAAAAAAGAGGCGTGTCCTATAGTAAAATGGGGGATACGTTCCATGTCATCTGAAAACCGTGGAAGATGAAATAAAGATCTATTTTACTTCGAAAAACCCTGTAAAAAATTTTTAAAACTTTAATATTTCAGATATGCATACAAATTGCATGTTCATATGGCATTTTATTGATTATATAATTCATACAGGTGAAAAATTGGTAGATTAAGCAAAAAACAAAAGAAATCTGTTAATCCAGAACTAAGAACAGAAAAATTAGAATAGAAATAAGGAATCAATATTTACATAGCTACAAATTTATTCGTCTCTATTTGATAACAAGCGCAATTGTTTGCGACGAACTGGACTAAAGTCGGTATCATCGCTGGAGATATCCATTTCATTTAAGAGTTATCGAATAAGGAGATTTCCCAGTTACTACTATGTATGTTCATTTCAGCAATGGTGCTAAGTGTGGTAAAAACAAACATATTTACAAGCAGTGATTTTGAAACCGTACTAGATTAACAATTTTTACAAAAATAATTTTTTTCTCATCCGTGTAACTTCAAATCCGCGTAAAAAGAAACCGTGTAAAAAAAGAGTTGGGTGTATTAAGCATAACTGGAAGATTAAATTTTATACAAATACTTCATAAAAATATAAATGTATGTATAAGTAAAAGTGAAAATAATTAATTAAAATTCTGAAATTTAAGTGCATATAAAACCAAAAATAACTAGAAGGGCGTAAAGCGATAACAAATATAATGACCACAGCTTTTGCAAAATCATTTAACGAAATTTTGTAAGCAAAAGCATTATAATTTAACCCAATTCGGCGAATCCTAACCAACGGATCCTTCAGAATAGAAGGTAAAACCAGCTACTGATTTAAAAATAAAAATAAAAATAATGATCGAATTTATTAGGGCGAATCAGTAATAACCTTGAGTAAGCCAGAATACTTCAATTAAGTTAACAATATAAAATTAAATTTTTAAACGAATGGCCAATCCAAACAACTTAATCAGACCTCCAATGCTTAATCTTGAAGAAAATCCCCAACTGTAAAAACTAATACACAGGCAAATTACATATCAAAATAATAGAAATATGACCCAACCTGACTGCATAGATGGGCACTTTGCAGTACCAGTAAAAATGCAGTAAATTTTTTTTTTTAATGATAATGAAATTAAATTTTCATTACCAGTACAGTTTTACTGATTACTGAAAAAATTAGCAGTAAAAATTTTTTTTTACTGGTTACTGAAAAAAATTTGCAGTAAAAATATTTTTTTACTGGTTACTGAAAAAAATTTTCAGTAAAAATAATTTTTTACTGGTTACTGAAAATAATTTGCATTCTCCAATTTTGTATTTGCTTTCTCAAGTCATTTTTTAAACTATGAAATACTGCAACATCCATTGGTTGCAGCAAGTGCGTCGAGTTTGGAAGAAGCGCTATAAGTATGATTCGTTGCTTCTTGCAAAACTCAATAGGATGCAGCGACAAATGTGACGTGTGCCCATCCAAAAATAGTACGATTGGGAGTTGTATATTTTCTTTCAGGATGAAGGGATAAAAGACATTTGTTATATATTCATAAAATGTTTCGCAGGTCATCCAGCTTGAATCCGACTTTCCAATAGCCCAATCAGAAGGAAATTTGGAAAGTATGTTGGTTGGAAGTCTTTTGTACGGAAAGAGAGCAAAAGTTGGCATCATTTTACCGGAAGCGGAAGCTCCTATGCATAATGTAAGACATTCTTTATCATCATTGCCAGATCTGAAGTATACATGCTTTGAACCCCGTTTTGTCAAAACTGCTTGACCTTTTGGACAAAGAAAAAACGCGGACTCATCACAGTTGAAGATTCGTGTTGAATCTTCTAAAACATCGAGACAATTGTTATTTTCAAAGTATTGATATACTCTTTTAAACCAACTTCTTATGGAAGATTCTGTTACCGATGCACGAGAAACTGTTAAGGATTGCGAAACACGTTGACTCAAAAAACGATAGGACGGAAATTGATCTTTAAACAATTTATTGAGTTTACTTTAAGCTAAGAATTTAAATATATATTAAAACTCAATTTTCAACCCCAAAACAAAGTAAAACGAAATATGATATATGTTCCTGATTCCGTTTCATAGCACGTAGATCGGTACAAGTGAAATTTGTACCAAATTCCGTTCTAACTTTGCATTTAACATTTTTATGAGTTTATTATATAAAATTCATATTAAAACATATATTTCGGTAAAAAATGCTATAATGTACAAATATTTTAGTATATATATGTATATATATGCACTTACCCAATTATAATATCAGTCTTAAACAATTTTTACACAACTCTTAGCACTTTTCACAACAAAACTTGTTAATTATCACCACCGCGCTAGGCAACTGCTTCCAGCCAACTAACATATGTGAATTTAATATGACATAAAATGATTTATGGTTTGACATTTTTCAAATATAAAGTTGAATATACAGGCCGAAATTGGGCACACTTACGTTACATTGCAAAAAATAAAAAATTAAATATATTTAAATGAATGCATTAAATTTCAATAGTGATGATTATAATAATGACCAAGATTTCGTTGGCGAACAAAATATTCCAAGTTGTTCAAACGGTCGGAACTCACAAATAAGTCACAATATTATGAGATATGACAATTTAAGTGAAAGTTCAAGTACACCAGATTCGTTGACAAATGAAGAATTGGTTGGTGTCAATAAGATTCTCTTTAGTGAGAAATTTTTCAAAATTGTAGAGACGGTGCGTTTAAAAAGATTCAAAATAGCACTATTTTATTTGTTATATATGTTTTTATTTAAAGCTTCACAATTTCATTAAAATGCAGATGAACAAAACCCCTCATCAAAGAAGAATGTGTGGCTTAATTGGTGGTTGTCAAGTGTGCGGAAAAAAAATTAAAGGTTCGCTTCGTATTAGTTCAAATTTTATCAAGCATTTGAAAAAGGAACACCCACAAAAATTTTGCGAGTTCAAGTCAATGAAAGATGAAAGAAGGCAGAGCGTAAGCCGCAAAAGCTCTTTTAACCATGACATTTTGGATTTTATTTGCAACACAACGTCTCCCTTGTCCACAGTCAGTAACCAAAGTTTTAAAAAACTATTTCCTGGTAAAAGTCTTCCGAGCCGCCGTTCAATTACCAGGTTACTTTTCGAGAGCCACACTAAATATGTTCAAAATCTGGTCATTGAGCTGAATAACATTGAATACGTGTGCGTAACTGCAGATGTATGGTCAGGTGGAAAAAAATCATTTTTTGGTTACACTTGCCACTGGTTAGCTTCTAACAGTTTTGAGCGGACGTCTGTAGCACTGGCTTGTCGAAGGTTTAAAGGAACTCATTCCTTTGATCGTGTGACGAAAATGATATGCGACATAAATAAGCAATATAATTACCCGTGGAAAAAATTGTTTATACGATTACTGACAATGGATCTAACTTCGTTAAGGCATTTAAAGAATTTGGAGTTGAATTAAGTAAGTGAAGTATACCGCATATATGTATTTAATCCAAATCAATATATTCAATTTTTGATACTCATTGATTTAGGACCTATAAATGAATGTGACAGTGATGACGGATCTGACTCTGATTCCGATTCAAATGACTCGATAATTGCTTTAGGTCCTCAATTTCGATCTGTAACTCCACGTCTGTCAAAACACTTTCCTTGTGCGGGCCACACTCTAAATCTTTTGGCTTCAACCGATTTCAACAAAATTTTGAATTCATCAAGTCAGGATATTAAAGATATTCACAAAAGATCTTTCCAAAGGTAAAAATTATTTGATTAACTGAACACTTTTTACATATACATATTTTCTATAACTTTGTAGATGCACACAGCTTTGGAATAAATGCAATAGACCAAAATCTGCAGAAGTAGTTAATGAAGTTATAAACGCGAATTTAATAACTCCATGCATAACAAGGTGGAACTCTCTTTATGATTCCGTTAAGAAGTTGCTGCAACACAAAACCAATTTAGCAGAATTGTGTTACCGTTTAAAAATTCCTACCATTCTCAGCGAAGAAGTTGAGTACTTAGAGGAGTACGCAAAGCTTATGAGGCCTATTGCAGAAGCGATCGACTTCCTTCAGGGCGAAAAGACCATGTATTTTGGTTACTTTATCCCCACTATAGTGACTTTGAGATTAAAACTACGTCGTTTGGAGCCTGCAAGTTTTAAGTATTTATCCGAAATAAGCGAAAAAATGCAAATAGCTTTGCTTAAAAGATTTGAAAAGTACTTCCTGATTCAGTCTGACGCTTGGGACGCTGTTATTGCCGCTATTTCTGTCCCTGACATTAAATTGCGATTTTTGAAAGCCCTTTTAGAAACAGCAACGACGCAAACAGAAGAAGAAGTAAAAAAAATGTTCAACACTTATGTGGTGAAGTATGGAAAGATAGGAGATGACGCAACACGTGTTCCGCCTCAAACTACTCAAAAAACCTTCCTTGATTTCGGGGAAGAAAGTAATGGTAAAATTTTTGCATTGGACTTTCAAATAAATATTTGATTTATGCATATATTCACTTAAATAGATATAAGCATACAGAGTGGTTCCACTGACTCAGGCAATTATCTTCAAGAAACGCTTTTATACCTGGTGGAACGAGACGCCACAACAAGTTGTTTAAATAAACACCAGGCTATTAAAAACGTTTTTCTAAAATATAATACCCCATTACCGTCATCTGCACCTGTAGAACGGTTGTTTTCTTTCGCTGGTATTGTTAACTGGTCTAGAAGGCAAAAACTCAGCGATGCAAATTTCGAAATGCTTGTTTTAAGAAAAGCTAATGGCGGATAACAAGTTGAAATAAATGTTTCATTGAAAACAAAAAAATTGGAATTTTCTTTAATTATTCATTGACCTAATGGTTGGCTTTTGATTTTTAACTACCAGTAACTATTTTCAGAAAACAGTAAATATTTTGCTGGTTTTGCAAATCAAATGATATTATCAGTATTTTTACTGCAATTTCTTTCAGTAAGCTGTAAAAAAATATTTTTACTGCAAATTTTCCAGTAACCAGTAAAAAGTTATTTTTACTGCAAGTTATTTTCAGTAACCAGTAAAAAAATATTTTTACTGCAAATTATTTTCAGTAACCAGTAAAAAAATATTTTTACTGCTAATTTTTCCAGTAATCAGTAAAACTGTACTGGTAATGCAAATTTAATTTCATTATCAGTAAAGTGTTACTGTTTACTGCTGTACGTAATGCAGTAAATATATAATGCAGTGTGCCCATCTATGCCTGACTGTTCACATGAGTTATGAGCGTTCCGCAACATCCCATATCGCATCACCTCACAACACCTCATCACACAACAGTTCACAACACACACGCATCAAACACAGTACCTTACACCGCTCATTATCACAACACAATAACCACACGATCGTCAACGAGACGACTCGTAATAATCTAATATTCACCACTCAAACTATCAAAAGGGATAGATCCGTACGGGATCCGCCTTCTTATCGTTTCATCCGTGAAGCCAGACGTTCGATCGCAACAACAACCGCAATTTCCTTTGCTTGTTAAAACCGCCAAGTGCCGGAGTGACGTTTCGCAGTGGGTTTCGTGTAAAATAAAGTTTTCGTATAGAAATTTAAAACAGTTTTTACTATTAATTATTATTATTTGAGAATTTAATAAAAATTGTATTATATACAGTGTGTTTGTGTGGAAATCAGTGCTTTTTCATTTTCTATTACATAAGTACATATCGAAAGTATACTAGTGTCACACGTTAACAAATATACATATATATAACCGAAAAATTAAAGTGAACACAGAACATACAAAGTTACGGTGATAAAGAAACAAAAACACACGGAAAGATCACATAAGTTAAACACAAAAGAAAAAAAGAAACGTGAGGTGAGGTGATGTGAAAAGATACAGAAAAGAAACAGAAATTTATTTTATATATAAATACATAAACGCAGCACTGGCTACAAGGCCTTCAGCCGTCTTGTAATTATAACTAGGTGAAAAATTCTATTTGCTAAGGGTTAGTAAAGATATAAGTTGCTTAAATATGTTTTAACAAATCGTTGGTTTTTAAGAATCTATATACAATCATAACGTTTTTTTCTGAAGGTTCAATTAGTAGTTTTATGAGATCAATATGGCCAGAGTTGTGAGCTGTTTAGTGAAGCATCGGACAGAGTGTGAGTAAGTGTTTGATAGAAGCGGTGTCATCGCAAAGGGGGCAAATGGATGGGCTTTTACCCGATAGTAGGTGGGCGTGTGTTATGATAGTGTGTCCAATCCAGAATCGAGTATATGTCTTCATTGCGCTAGTTGGAATTGTTGACGAGTAGATTATTCGATTTCTGGCTGGGTTTATGACCGCGTAGTGATGTTTAAATGTTTTCCATTCGCTTGCGTTTTTTTGATGCCTTTTGTGCATAATAAGGTTAGAAATGTCTTGCTTGGTTGAGACGTAGTATGTTAAGGCAGGAGTTCTGGCTACATTTTTCGCAGCGAGGTCTGCAAAGTGGTTGCCTGTAATACCAGCATGGCCAGGGATCCACATTACTTGGATTTTCTGAGGGGCACCAATGACCGCGTCCCTGATAACTTCTATTATGGGATTGCGATTGGAAGGAGACGTTATTGCAGACATACACGATTTACTGTCGGTACAGATGAGGAACTTTCCTTTAGTCTTTTTTGCGTGATTAACTGCATGAAGAATAGCAGCTCCTTCAGCGGTAAATACAGAGCTCGTTGAGGGGAGAAGCCAATTGCAAATAATTTCTCCTGTGGCAGTGACAACTGCTAACGAAGTGGAATCGATGGACTTGGAGCCGTCCGTAAACAATAACTTCCAGCCATTATTTGTATAATTAGATTCCAGTTCAGCAAAGGTTTGTTGAAAGACTTCGTTTGGTGTGTTTTGCTTGGACAAAAACATAAGCTTATTCTGTAGGATTTTATCATTGATCAGACAGGGAGGATGTCGAGAGGTGAATTTGCATGTTGCGTTACGTAAAATATTATTTTCTGCAGCGAAACTTTGGCCGATTGTATTTTTATTTTTTTCGTGGCATGCGTGATAGTTGTATTTAGTGATGGGTTGGTGTTCTCAGCCGTTTTCGCAAGAATTTGGAGCGAAGAATCTATAATTTTATTTTGAATAGTTGGTAAACCAGATTCAGCCATTATCGTTTTTATTGGCGAGGTTGGAAAGGCCCGGAGACTTCGCCATATTGCGCAATGGTATGGTGCATTTAAAAGGTTGATACTGCTTTTGGAGCAATTGCCATATATGGGGAGCCCATAATCTATTTTTGAAGTTAGCAGAGCTCTAACAACATTGATTAGTGTGTTCGGATGAATAAATGAATGCTTAGACGAGAGATATTTAACAATATTTAATCGTGTCATTAACAAGTTTCTGACATATTTACAGTAAGCATTAAAATTATAATTAGAGTCAAAAATTAATCCTAGTATTTTCAGCTGTGTTTTACATTCGATGTTAGTTTGGTTGTGGGTAAGTGAAATACCGTTGCAATTTTGCTTCCTACATACATGAAGGATATGTGTTTTGTCTAAGGAAAGTGAAGCACCAGACTCCAGTGACCAAGTATCAATTCTGGCGAGTATATTAGTAAATAAGGATTGAGCTAAATTAACGTCAGAGACTTTTGTGTAGATTAGAACATCGTCAGCATATGTAGATCTGGTGCTCAACTCCTATGTAATTTTTTATCATCCTACTAATATCATCGAAAGCAATGATAAAAAGGAAGGCTGAAAGAGGTGAGCCTTGCGGCGTACTATTAGAATTCGGGAGTGTTGAAGAAAGAAAGCCATTTACGTTGACTTTGAGTTTTCTGTTTGTGAGAAAGTTAGTAATAAAACGTATCATATTCTGGCCTATTTTCCATTTTCTAAGTTGTCGAAAAATAATATGGGCTCCAATTTTGTCGAAGGCTCTGTGAAAGTCCAGAGATAGTACGGACACGTGGTTTTTGCTGGACAAAGCTTTAGTAATGAAATAGTCTAGTTTGGATAGTTGGATTAAAGCATCTAACGTGCCTTGACCTTTTTTGTAGGCGACTTGATTCGGTGATATGAACTTGTTTCGCTGAGCATACCACATCAAGCGGTTAGCCACGATCTTTTCCAAAATTTTGCCCATACATGGAAGGAGGGGAATCGGCCTATAGTTAGCAAGTTCATCGGAGGATTTGTGTGGTTTAAGTATTGGTATGACACAGGACGTTTTCCAAAATTGGGGGTAGACACCAGTATTGAAAATTTTGTTATAAAGCTTTACCAATCGGAGCTTGAGGCTTTTTGGCATATGTCTGATAATTGGATAAGAAATTTTATCTTGCCCCGGGGACTAACCCTTAACGGTAGATGCAACGAACTCGAATTCAGACAGTGAAATGCTGGTTTCTATTTGTTTTGCAGAAAAAGAAAGAGGGGAGACAGAGTAGGAAGTGTCGGACAGTGTGGTGGTTTTAGTGGTTTGAAACTGTGTGCTGAATGAAATATCTGAGCTTGTTTCAGAATAGTGGTTTGCAAATAACTCGGAAATATCGGATGGATTGGTTACCAAACCTTTACGCATTGAATGGTTAGATTTCTAGGCACTCCAGAAAGTTTTTTTAAAGCGTTCCATATTAACTTAGGACTAGACGAAGGATTTATTTTGCTTGTGAAATCCTGAAAACATTTACGCTTGGCCTGTTTCGCGGAACGACGGAAAAGAGCATTGGCTTTCCTGAAAGATATTAAGTTGACTAGTGATCGAGCGCGTTTGTATTCATACCAAGCTGTCTGTTTTTTTGCCCGCAATTCAGCGATTTCTTTATTCCACCAAGGAACACTCTTTGAACTTGCTGTTGGCCTTGTATGAGGAATGCTAACATTCGATGCTGAACGGATAATTTTTGTTAACCTCGCACTTTCTTGGTTAGGGTTGTCAGATATTGGGGTATTATTGCCATTTATCTCGCAATGTGTCTGAAACTTCTCCCAATCAGCGTAATCAGTTTTGAATACCTTATTTATTTTGTGGTTTTTAGTTGTTGAACCTAGGTGCAATTTTAGTACAATGGGGAAGTGATCGCTTCCGTGCAGGTGATCGAGTATACTCCATTCGCACTGTGTGGCAAGTGTGTCGGTGCACATTGCAAAGATCTACATGGGAAAAAGTGGAGTGAGTGGAAAAGTGTGTCAGCTTGGATCCGTTATTCAAACATATTAAGTTAGAGGAAAGTAAAGCGTCTTCAATGCATTTGCCCCTCTTGTTGGCTATTGGAGAGCCCCATAGTGGACTCCATGCATTAAAATCACCAGCCAGCACCAAATGAGTAGATGCTTGGTTGATTAATTGCAGGATGTCTGTAGTGGTAAAATGTTCATCTGCGTGCAATATAGGTGCAGATAATGGTGATTTTTTTAACTAGGATACTTCTCGATCGACATAGCCAGCAAGTTGGGATTGAATGGCATTAATTTTGTGTGGAATATCTCTTCTTATGAGAATCGCAATACCTCATTTACCTGTGCTAATATGTGGAAGATTGTGAAACATGCCAATGTACTGCTTAAGAGTAAAAGCCGACAAGTTGAAAGAGATGTGAGTTTCATTTAAGAGTATAATAGCTGGGGCATGGTCTTGTATTAATAATTGAAGCTCATTGTAATTATTAGTGTAGCCGTTTAAATTCCATTGCAATATTGGAATCATAAGATGTATGTGGGAAAAAAAGAAAAGGGAAACAGATGAGAGCTAGAATATCAACTCGTATGAGCAGTCAGTTGAAGCTGAGTGTCACCAATTGAGTACTAGTTCAAAAGAGAGTAAAAGCTAAGCGTATTTATTCAGAGTCAATTTCTATTTGTTCAGTAGAGTATTGATTATTGTTGGAAATGCTTTAAGGAGTTGTTTAAGTTAGAAATGAAAGAGGCTGTTGTTGGACTGAAAAGTTTGGGATTTAAGAAAGAGTCTTGTTGGATACAGTTGTCGCTGATATTTTTAGCTGAATGTGAGACGTTGTTGAAGTCTGAACTGATCGATGCAGGCTTGTTGTTGGAAATATGCTTATGGTTGGCGTTAGGTGAGTGATTTTTGCTAGTTAAAGAGTTTATTGATGAGTTGGGTGCAGAGGTGACCTCTGCGTTTTGTTTTGATAAACTAGGCAAGTCATTGTCGGCAGTTCTATGAGTATTTTTAGATTTTGTGGAAGTGTTGATGGCTGAAATTTTTGTTGGTGTGGTGGTTATAGAGGATACCTCTTTTGTAGGTTGATGCACATGTGCAAAGCTAGCAGTGAGGGAAGAGAGGGAAGTATTTTCTCTATACTTTTTGAGGGCTTCGTGCATACTGCACTTTTCTAGTGTCTTTATTTTTATAATTTCTTTAGTTTGCATATACTTTGGACACGTTTAATCAGAAGAGCGATGCTCGCAAGAACATTTCGCACACATAACTCGGATGCAGTCATTATCGTGTGGAGAAGGAAAATTGCAAAATTCGCATGTTGGGGAACCTTTGCAATGTTTTTGCGTATGACCCAATTTTTGGCATGACCTGCAGCGCATTGGATTAGGCACTTATGGTCGCACAGAGGTCATCCTCCATGCGATGTTTATTTTGTTTGGAAGGGAATAACTGTTGAATGATATTAGCATAACACCAGTAGGCTTTATAACACCTTCAACTTTGCGAGTGAACTTATAAACTGCGGTAACTTCGTAAGAACTCAGTCCTTCTATTATTTCGCTTACAGGCACATCGTTTAAAAACGGTGCATAAATGGTGCCTTTGTTACAATTAAGATGTTGATGATAGCTAGCGCTAACAGCGCCAATGTTGAAAAGACATTTCGTTTTTATAAACTTTCCTCTACTTGCTTATTTTTCACTAGCAGTAATAGGCTGCCGTCGCGTAATTCACTAATTTTGATTGTATCTTTGCTCACGGTAAGTAAGGCATTGTAAACACGAAAACAAGAAACTTTCGAAAGGGGTGTAGTATTCTCATCGGATTTAATCACAATATACTTTGGGTCATCACTTTTTATTGGCGGTAAGTCAGGAAAAGCATCTTGCAGTTTTTGATACGATTTTTTACGTTTTGGTTGGGGACCTTGGGCCAGCGCAGCAAACCTGTTGTTCCCGAACTGGAAGCCCACCGGGGGCATAGTGGAAAAATTATAATACACATATATAAGTATTGGATTAAATTTTCTCACTTAAAATAAGTATTAATCGCGTTACTTAAGTAAGCAGACCGGGGTGCAAAAAAAAAACACCAAAAGAGAGCTATTTGAATAGCTGTAGCTAAATGACCCAAAACCCTTGGCAGGAAATAATGTGAGTCCGTTCCATATACAATTTAACATTTGAATTTTATATTATTATACAAAATATACATATATGTATATACATATGTATGTTGAGTTTACAGTTTCGACGGTATTTCGGGATACCGTTAACTGGTCTTAACATTTCGATATACATATGTATATCTACAAAAAAAAAACATAATAATACGGATAATAGCAAAAGTACAGTACCTGCCGATTTGCTTAGCTTGTGTCGTTAGACAACCCGTTATATAATTAAAAAAAAAAAAAAACAAATTACTAAGTCAAGTATTACATACATGCAATATTTCCTGCTATACCCCTTGGGCTATAAAAATAAAGCAACAAGCAGGATCGCTCAAAATTAAGCAAAAGCGGAAGATACGCAACAAAAAGAAAACCAAATATATACATATATTAGAGGGTCCGGCCTGGCGTTGCTGTGGTATACATTTTATACTATTATTCATATAATAAACTATTCAATATAGTGAAAATTTTATTTACTAACTAGATGACCCCGCAGCCGTTGTCCTGGGTAAAACTATGTGTTTTGAAATAAAAGAAAGTTGAATTTATATTGTGTTGAAAATCATTTATTTGCGATTTTTCTACATTTTTTCAATGTAGCGCAGTTTGATAACCAACATTTTTTGGTTTCTGTTCTGGCGCGATAATGTACAGACAAGATGATTTTCCAACTCGTGAACACGCCGCGTATATCTGGCCGTGTGAAAAACATAGCATTTCTAGATTAATGCCACACTCTTCTAGCGACTATCCGTGTGTCCTGTTGATTGTCAACGCAAATACAATTTTCCCTGGAAACTGAATACGTTTGAACTGAAATGGTTGTCCCCTTGTATTCGATAACTGCGTCACAATCAGTCAGGTTCCATTACACAGTTTTGGCCCATGAAGATTGTGAAACATAATAATGACAGATCCAACTTTGAAACGCAAATGATGCTGCGGCATACCAAGCCTCTCGAAAGAATTTAGAAATTCCACTGGATAATTCACGGCTTCGTTTTCATTGTCAATACGATCGATCGATTTGTATGAGCGCAAATCTCCCGGAATTTAACTTTGAATCTTCCAGTTTAAGTCATTAACATCGGTATTTTAAGCAACTAAAATTGCTCGTGCACTGAAGTAATCGCAGTTACGATAATTTGGCCAATGTTCGGATAAACATTCGTGATGAGTTCATCTTTCGTTGAAGTGAATTGACAAAAGCTAGGTGAAATTGATATCAAACCACTGGAAGTATCAACCGAAATTTTCCAATTTCCAATTCTTAGCGAATACAATGTAAAATGTCATTGGCAATATCATTTCTTTTCGTATCCTAAAATTGACGCTATTTGAAGGCTGATACGTCGAAATGATCTTCGCGAAAAGAATGCGACCTTCAGTGGCATGCGAAGTAGCTATCGCATTATCCATCGTTTGTTTTCAGTGATTATCATGCTCTAGCAATTGCAATTGCTGGCATGCTTCTCTTGCACACACTTTACCATTCACAATATGCAATAACTTAAATGAATTTGAACCGCGAGACGCACAACAGCCGGAAAACTTTCATGAATTGCAAAAGTAAATATTCTAAAAACCGCTCTATTGCAGCGCTTTGATACTTGCTGATCCCATCTCGTTCAAGGCCAATAATCGCCATGTTGTTTTCTTTGGTGACGTATTTACAAACGTATTTGATAGATTTCAGTAAACTGCAATACTCAATATTGACATGAGATTTGAATGTGAATTAGACAACAGTGGCGAATATGGTACTATCCATGTGTTGTCAACTTCGATATTCACGCCTCTTAATTGAATGCTAAATGTTCTGCCATTGTCGTCTTGTGAGCGACGCGGACAGAGTGAATATCCATCATTTCCAGTTCACGTGGATAATGTTTCGTGCATTTATTGTCAGACATACAAACCGAAGTGGGATTGTACCATAGGTTGCTTCAAGATAAAGTCCATCAAACATCGTAACTGTTGTTTGAAAGTCATGCTGTGACATCGTGACGATCGCTTTGCTGTTTGACCGCGATTCATAATTCCACACGTACTATGTTATCGCAACCTGGGAGTACTCGTTCATGTGTCTTGGGTTGCCATACGTTGATGGCAAAGAGAACGCCGACCGATATTAGCGCGACCTCTTCGTGGCTTCGTAAAAAATTTCAACCTGAAATTGATCCCTCTGTGTGAAACACACATAAAGTTTTCACTGAATAATTTTTAATAATTTTTTTTCGAATAGCCGAAATAATAAAGGAAGCGACCTAAATTGAATGATTCAAATAAATTGAAACACAAATTAAAAGAACAAAACAAACAAAAATTGAAAAAAAAACTTGTATAAATAAAAGTTACTTTTTCGAATAGTCCAATTTTTCATGGAAAGTATAAGGTATTTTCATTTCTAAACCTTCCTCGATCCACAACGAACAACCTCTGAAAATTTCATCAAGATTAGTGTAGTCGTTCTCTTAGCGTTACCAACAAACACACATTTATTCGTTTGTATGGGAAAAACATAACGGCTGTTTTTAGCGGTTTTCTGGTAATTACACTGTGGAACATTTTTGGGATTATTGTCTGGGGGTGAGAAATTCCAAGTCAGGGTGATGGTACTAGGTCAGTATAGTAAAACCCTCAAAAAGTTTGGCGTTCGTATGTGTCAGTTTTTTTTATGACCTTTTAAATTTTTTCCTTATCTTGATGTTTTTTCGCTTAGTTGTAACATTTTGGCAAAAACGTAGATTAACATAACTCGCGAACCACTTGTCCGATTTTGATGAAACAAATTTAGAAAAATTAAGAATTACAGTTTCTCTAATCAGTTTCTATACCGTTTTCCTATATGTGCAACACTTGCGAAGTTAAAAATGAATGTATGAAGGGAAAAAAGTATGTTTTTCCTAAAAATTTAAATATATATATTTTTTTTAATTCATAAAAAATCCAGCAAGACTGGTTCTGTAATGTTCACATAAAACATGCATTGTCCTTATACTTCTTCTCTTTCTCACACTGGTTCTGTGATTTTTGTCATTCAACAAGTGCCGACGACAGGGGCGAACGCAGGGGGGGGTTTTGGGGTGTTAAAACCTCCCCCCCCCCAACTAATTGAAAATTTAAATAATAGAATTTAATTCTACATAGTCATTTGAAAAATTGTAATTTGTTGTTCTCAAAGCAATCTTTCTGCCGACGATGTATGAATATGTAAAATAAATGAATACATTAGTCACTAACAGCGTTGCCGTTTTGATACAATTGTATCTTTTTTGATACTTTTTTTTCTAAATTTTGTGATTTGATACTTTTTTGTTCACAAACGGCCTATTTTGGATACTGTTCTGCTGATAGAATTTAATTTTTTGAAACTATGAAAATGTTAAACTAAAAACAAACCTATTGTATCTGGATAGTATTAAAAAGTTGTGGGAATGTAGGCCAATTAAAAAACCCAGCAAAATATAAACTGGTCAGAGACATTTTTTTAATTTGCTTCAAAGTAATGAGCTTGCCTTATAACTCTGTGGCTGCTGAACTGGATTTTTTTCGATTTAAGGGGAGTTGTGAGTAGAAAATGGACTTCTTTTCAAAATTAGTTCGGAACTGAAAAGTCACCAATAAGGTTTCTATTATTTTTTAGAGTTTATTGTTAATCATAATAAAGGAAAAATAAAAACTCATTTATTATGACTTTCAGTTTTCGTTCCATGAGCAAACTGTTGTGAAATAAATTTAAATTTAAAAAAATTATGCTATTTGCAAAAAAATACTTGAGTGTCTTAACTAAAATGTCTATATTTTTAATAAAAACAACCAGAAAAAACTGGTCTGAATTACATACAAAACTTTACTTATTATTTGTTTTTCATTTGCTAAATTTAGAATGTGGAAAAGTTTAAAAATATTTTCTTCAGATTATATTTTCTAACTAAAATTTTGAATATATTTTCAGGAACTGGTTAAATCAAACAAAGAGATCCAAAACTTTTTTATTGCATCGTTTTTTAAAGATTGGAGCATCAATCCCTATATCTGTCGCTTCAAGTGAACGCTCGTGTTATTCACTTCGCAGGTTTAAAACACATTTAAGAAATAAAACTGGAGAAGCACGCCTGAACGGAATGGCTCTCTTGAATATCCATAGAGATATAGACGTGACGGAGGAAGAGATTTTAAATGTTATGGCCCAAGATAAAAGAAGATTAGACTTCAATTTGTGAATAAAATAATGAAACATTGTCTTTTTACCTAAACCACCCCCCCCCCCCCCCCCAAATTTTTTTCCTGCGTTCGCCACTGACCGACGAACGCGAACAGTAAAAGTAATTCTCAAATTTTTTAAAAGTGAACAAAATATGGAACTGTGCAAGCCAGATATAAATAGCTTTTGCTACTGCTGTGGTCAATATGTCTCAACACATAAAAAAAAGGGGAAATTTCAGTACTGATTTTGTTCAAACATACGAGATGTACTTCAACCAAAATGTTATAGTAGTGAACGAAAATTGGGTACCAAATATAGTGCGTAAAAGCTGCTACAACCGTCTAATGGATTGGAAAAATAGAAGACGTGAAAGTATGCCATTCGGTATCCCAATGACTTGGACTAATCCTGACGAAGGTCACAATCCACTGAATTGCTATGTATGTGCGAATAAAGGAGCCGCAAAAAGGTTAAGAAAATCGTATAATTACGTTGGTGTTGCAAGTGCCGCAACACCATTGCCTCATTCGGACCACATTCCTATGCCAAAAGCTTCTAGCTCAGATATTTTCTCTTTTACCACTGCTCCGACATATCAAGCACGTGATGATCCCCCATATGAGCCATCAGTATCCAATGAGCCAATTTTAATAAATCAAAATAAGCTTGATTCAATTGTTGCCAAGTTGGAATTAACACAGCATAAATCGGAAGAGCTGGCTTCCATTTTGAAATCAAACAATTTGTTGGCACCCGGTGTGAAAGTCACAGCTTATCGAAGTCGTCAGGCAACACTCCAAAGTTTATTCCTTGTGAATGATGAAAAAACTTCTGCATATTGCCCGGATGTAGGAAAATTGATGAACGCAATGGAAATAAAATATGAAGCAGATGACTGGAGATTATTTATTGACAGTTCAAAACTCAGCTTGAAAGCGGTTTTACTGCATAAGACCAATAAAAAACCTTCAGTTCCAATCGCCTATAGTACAGAAACGAAAGAAACAAATGATGCACTGGAAAATATTTTAAAAATGGTTAACTACGCCAAACATATGTGGCGCATATGCTGCGATTTAAAAGTTGTAGCAATGCTTTGCGGTCGTCAAAGCGGCTATATAAAATATATGTGCTTTTTGTGCGATTGGGACACACGATTTTCCGGTGACCAATATGCATGCCACGGATGGAAACTCAGAGAGCACAGCAGGTTACAAGCGCCCAATATTATTCGTGAGCCTCTCGTGCCGAAGGAGAAGATATTGCTGCCTCCACCGCATGTTAAACTTGGAATTGTTAAGAATTTTATCAAAATCTGTCGCCAAAAGAGATGAAGTTTTCTTGTTTTTGAAACTAATTTACCCGAGACTTAGCGAAAGTAAAATTAGAGAAGGTAACTTATAATATCACTGTCTAAATGACTCTCGGCCTACCCCGTCATGAAACATAGCCACACCACATTTCAACACACAAAATCATCATAACAGCCCGCCACACACACCTTCCACATCACTACACATCAGACCAATACAACGCATACGCTTTTTCGCGGCATCGTTTGTTTTTTTTTCCTCTCACGTCGATCATCGCTCGCCGATTCCGCCGCCAATTGGGTTGTTCGACTAATTTATAACGTTTGTGAAATATACATAAAATAGAGTTACGAAATTCGTATTAAAAAAAAAACCGTGCTGTGCGTTATTTCCCTTGTAAATAAAAAGTGAATTCCGAAATTTGAAACCCAGAAAAGTCGTTCTGTGCATTATTTCTTTTCTTACACCAATTGAGTTTGGAAATAAAGGTGAGTTGCATAGGTAATGAAACATGGTCCTTCGAGCCTACAGAAAGGCACCTTAAAAAAGAAAAACGAAAAATAATAATAATAATAAAAACATTTTAATAAAAATAAAGTGTGGTGACTATTATACATATACTTAAAACTATACAAGTTAGAAAACAAAAAAAAAATATAAAACAGTGGAGTGAAAAATACTTAAAAACCATAAAAAAAAGTTGACATATACAGTGTTAGTGCAGTACAACACAGTTGGGATATATAATATAGCTAAGAAAGGAAGACTAAACGAAAACAAAAACAACAACAACAGCGGGCGCGAAACTAAATAAATCACACCACCGGACGCGGATAATAAAAACAAAGACAACATACCCAAAGCACGTACAAAAGGCACACAGGAGAATAGGAGGCATACTAACTGCAAGTACAAGAAGAATAAGGAAATACATTAGGGCAAGCCACAAATAGATACACTCCCCCAAAATTCCCTTGATGCGAGAAAGGTTTCATCAAAACGGATACTAAAATTTAATACGGTGCCTTAAAAGACCGATGTTAAAGTTGATAACATACATGCTTGTATTTAAATTACTAATGCCTATGTATGCTTTTCTTTGTGAACACAATCACACAAAACAAATTAAAATCGTACAAAAACATCCAAGTCTCTACTTGTAATATTTTCCGGCAACCCTTCTGCTTTTAAAGCAGCAAGCGAATTGCACTAATAAGCAAAAAGCATATTAAAAAGTACAGAACAAGAAATAAAAGAAAACATTAATGCGGAACATATGATTTATAAATTGAAACACCCATACATATACATATACATGCAAACCAACTTTTCTTAGCTTGGTAATTAACTAACATAAACTTACCGAAATTTATTAGAGGCAAATATAGGAACATACATACGAGTATATACATACCGTTCTGATAGTCGATTAGCGTTCTGATAGTCGAGTGAAGTGGTAGTGTTTTTTTACGCTCTTGAATTTCTTGGATTAATCCCAATTTTCACTGAGACAGCATATAGATTTTGTCTTGGCACTTACCGGAAGTCCGGAGGCCCTGAGAAATAGCTAAGTACAATTTGTTTTAAATAAAAATTCATTTGTACATACCTGTACTTTTTCGTGGCAAATTTTTTAGTTTTAAGTTTTTTTTCCATTTCCCCTACTAACAGCAAATCACAGCAAAACGTGCACATATTTTTGTATGCCGTTTTGTTTTGATTAATCAGCTGTTCTCCGTTTTCGCTTTCTCCCTTTTCGTTTTGCTTTTGGGTTAGGCGTTGCCAACCATTAAAAATATAAGTAAGGTTTTAGCGGTAGGGATTGAACATACTGATCGACAGGTGGAGCCAGACTATTTTCTCACTGAGGCATGGCCTCTGAGAGTAGTATGGGGCGTACCCCAGAGAATCCTTTCCGGAGGAATTCTAAAATTTTGAGAACGCCTCCTAACGGCAGGAATGAGGAATCCACTGCTGCTGGATCAACAATTAGCGATGAAACAACTGACCGAGCAAGCAGAAGTGAAGAGAATTCACTAAATAATGAAACTTCCGACCATTTTAACAAGCTGGGTTGTAAAATTAAGAGTTGGAAAATATGATGGCTGGGCAAAGGCACGTAAATCAAGCTATGCGCGATTTACTGAGTAGCATAATGAGCCTATATAAAAAAGCTGAGAAACCGGAGAAAAAAAATATGGTTGAGAAAGCAACCCAGATATCTCATATTCTTAAAGAGATGAATACCCCAAAGCGGCTGCGTGAAGCATCGGGTGACGTACCCCCCACGAAAAAACTAAAAAAAGCTACTGAGAGGTTGCAACAAGTAAGCAGTGAGCCAACGAAAGTAATACAAGAAAATATTACGAGTCAACATAGCGCAGGTGAAAAATGGGTGGATGTTGTGAAAAAGAAGAAGCCAATTCAGAAGAAAATTAGAACGAAACCGGACGCCATCATAATAACCAAAAAGGAGGGTGCGTCTTATGCTGATATTCTCCGGAAGATAAAAAGCGACAGTGGTCTTGAAGAGCTTGGATCAAACGTGACCTACATACGAAAGACGATGAAAGGAGACCTACTCATCGAGTTGAAAAATCAGGCAGACAAGAGAGCAGAATCATTTCAAACCGTCTTAGAGGGAGCGGTGGGTGAAATGGCGCTGATACAGCCAAAAACCCATAACGTTACAATAGTGTGTAAGGACTTAGACGAAATTACAACACCAGAAGAAATCTGCGAGGCACTAAAAAAAGAGTGTGGGTTCCAAAACCTGGAGAAAACAAGCGTCAAAAATATGAGGAAAACCCGAAGTGGCACACAAATAGCTCTTATTTGTCTGCGCGCTCAAGACGCTAAAGTTGCACTAAAATTGGGCAAAGTGAAGATAGGGTGGTCTATCTGTCGTCTTAGAGAATACTCACCCATTACCCGATGTTTTAGGTGCTTCCAACTGGGTCATATAGCACACAAATGTGTCAGTCAGACTGATCGGTCAGACTGATCGGTCAGCCCTCTGTACACGCTGCGGAGCTGCAGGGCACGTAGCAAAAGTATGCAAAAATGCCCCGAGTTGTATGCTTTGCAAAGGAGAGCACTCCGTCTTAAGTACGACATGTCCGAAGTACGTACAAATGATGAAAACAATGAAAAAATGAGGTTGTTACAGCTAAACCTTAATCACTGCGCTGCAGCACAAGATCTGCTAAAACAAACAGTCCAAGAAGAGAATATAGATGTCGCCTTACTAAGCGAACCATATAGACTGCGTTCAGAGAGCACTTGGTGTAAAGATAGCAGTGGAAAAGCAGCAATATGGGCCTGCAAAGGACAAGCTTTCTCATCCCGCTCCAAAGAAGTCCATAACGGCTTTACATGGGCGAAGATGCAAGGTATATATTTTGTAAGCTGCTAGGCTCGTCCTAGCGCAACAATTACAGAATTTGAAGATTTTCTCCTGGAGCTGTCTCTAGAGACCAGAAACAAATCGCCAATAATAATAGCGGGTGATTTTAACGCATGCTTGGGGTAGCAGAATTACAAATCACCGTGGTCGCCTCATTCTAGAATTTTTGAGTCAAACAATGGCACAAAAAATACGTTTCAAAAGGGTAATAAAGGTTCTATAATAGACCTAATGTTTGCTAACGACACGCTTAGCAGACATATTAAGTGGAAGGTATCAGATATTTACACAAATAGCGACCATATGGCTATAATCGCTGAAGTTTCGTTGTCCCAAGAAAGGGAACTCTCTCGCAGAAATCCCTCTCGAAAACGTAGTTGGCGTGAAAAGGAATTTGATACCGACGTCTTTGAGAGTGTCTGGAGTGCGGAAAAGGCACCAGGCGAAGACGCCACCCACTTAGTATCCGCTGTTCAGAAGGAACTAGTTGCAGCAAGCGACGCAACTATGCGCAGGACGAGATACAATGACAATCGAAAGCCGGTATACTGGTGGAGCGACGAAATTGCCAAGCTGAGGAAGCTCTGTCACTCAGCTAGACGTCGCGCTCAACGAAACCAGGGAGGGAAAAACGAAATCCGCCTCAGAGAAGCCAAAGAAAGCTCCTGAAGTCAGCCATTATCCGTAGTAAGAGATCCTGTTTCGAAAAGCTTTGTGAAGAAGCGAACATAGACCCCTGGGGATCGGCATACAAAATTTGTATGTCGAAATTCAAAAATAAGTCGCAGCAACCTAAGAACGCATCATTTATGGAAAATGTTGTCGAAGCGTTATTCCCCACACATGCATCCATTTCCTACATTAAAAGAAACGAAGCTACGGAGCCACCTCTATTAGTCACAGAAGACGAACTATTGGCTTTTGCGAAAAAAATCAAAAACTCTAAAGTGCCTGGAATAGATGGTATACCAAATAGAGCCCTTAAAGAAGCCATAACTCTTAGACCCAATTTATTTATTAACATGTACAACGCGTGTATATTAGAAGAGGTGATCCCCGATCCGTGGAAGATTCAGCGCCTGGTTCTACTCCCAAAGCCAAAAAAGCCACCAGAAGAACCTTCATCATATCGACCTCTTTGCATGCTCGACACGATTGGGAAAGTGTACGAAAGCATTGTAAGAAACCGCTTGGAACTAGCTATCCAAAAGGCCGGCGGATTATCAGAGAGACAATACGGCTTCATAAAAAAGAGATCCACTATTGACGCACTACGAGAAGTCGTCGATATTGCGAAATGTGCAGTAAGTGGCAAAAGATGGAAAGGTGGCACAAAAAAGTACTGTGCGCTGATTACCCTGGATGTCAAAAATGCGTTCAACTCAGCAAAATGGGCAAACATAATTAAAGCCCTGGATGAAATACGTGTCCCTGAGTACCTCATAAATATAATAACGAGCTATTTTTAAAACAGAAAGCTGATTTTTGAGACGGACGGAGGCACCAAGAGCTACTCTATCTCAAGTGGAGTACCACAAGGCTCAGTGTTAGGCCCACTATTATGGAACCTTATATATGACGGGGTGCTAAGAAGACAGCAACCAACAGACGTGAAACTAGTAGCTTATGCGGACGACTTCATGGTGGTAGCAGTCGCCAAACAATTAGCCGACCTGAGAAATAAATGTAATGAGTGCTTAAATAGTTTACGCCAATGGTTCTCATCTATGAGTCTAAAACTGGCGGAGGAAAAAACAGAAGTTCTACTCATAAGCACTAGAAGATAGAGAAAGAATAGAGCTCACCATAGGGGAATGCAAGATTACCTCGCAGCCGCAATTGAAGTATCTGGGGGTAATACTAGATTCCAAATTAAAATTTAAAGAACACTTGGAGTATACTTCGCCAAGGCAAACAGAATTTATAATGCGCTATCGAGAATGATGACCAATAGAGGCTGTGTGCGTTCCAGCCGGCGATTCTTAATAGCGAAAGCAATGAGTTCCGTAATACTGTATGCGGCACCAGTATGGATGCAGGCAATGGATATAAAAGCGTATGCAAAACAAATAATTGCAGTGCATAGGCTTTCTGCAATTCGGGTAATTAGTGCTTTCCGGACTATATCGACCGACGCTGTTGAAGTATTAGCCAGCATGCCGCCCATTGACATCCAGGGAGACGAACTCGAGCGTTTATATCAATTATTAACGCCTAAAACAGTATCGGTAAGGACAGAGGAGAGAAACAAGAGTACTAAAATGTGCAGGAGCGGTGGAATTCCTCATCCAAAGGGCGCTGGACCCATCGAATTATACCGGACATCTACTCATGGATAGACAGACGACATGGGGACTTAGATTTCTATCTGACCCAAATACTTAGTGGACATGGATGCTTTAGAAGCTACCTTTTCCGATTCCACAATGACATTAGTCCGAACTGTCCGACGTGTACAGAGCATATAGAAGACTCTGAACATGTATTATTTCATTGCCCTCGATTTTCGAATACAAGGGAACAGCTAAAAACCGCACTCGGTGGTAGTTTTACGGTCGATAACTTTACGACGCTCATGTGTCAGTCGACTAATAAATGGAAAGCTGTCAGCGAAGCGTCAGCGTTCATAATGACCAAACTGAGATCTTTTCAGCAGACTAGGCGTCCGTCAGTCCGCGCAATAGAGGAGATTTAAATGTCTTGTCCCTCCCACGAAGTAATACCTAGCCGGTGGTTCCGTGGGAGAGTCCTGAGTTGGGAGTAGGTTAGGTTTAGCGGATTAAAGTTCCCCACTTCGGCTTTCGATGCTTCCCCCTACTATAAAAAAAAAAAAAATACCGTCACACATGTGTGTTGAGTGTAGAAGTTAAATACCTGCAAATATCATTTCTCTTTTTCCAATTAAACCAACTTTCCTGCGTCATGTACTAGTACCGCGATTACAAGAATAAATTTTATTTAAATAAATTACATGCCTACATCGTATATACCACATATACATAGGGACAATTAAATTACGGGAAAGTAATACAATTTTGGAAAATAATAAAAATAAACGGAGTGTTACAAAATTTGATAACACGAATTAATTAACGAGACGGAGGTTTATTTATTAATTAATTTTATTAGGGCGGCACTATGTGCCTATTTTATTATCTTAAAATTATTTATGTTTTTTTAGCGGCACTATGTGCCTGTCGAGTCTTGTAACTTAAAAAGACTGACCACACTTAACTTTAAAGTTTATAATCTAACCTATGCTTGAGCCGACCTACGTGACCAAAGATGCTTGGTCAGCTAAAAGGGTTTGCGCGTGTAGCACTCACCTGCAGCTATTTGGTTTTGGGGGAGAAGACATGGTTGCGCGTGTTTCGCTCACTTAAGAATTTAGCGAATGCGCGTTTAGCGCAGTTGCACTTTTGATTGTAATAGGACTCCAAAGTATGCAAACGGTTTGTATGTTTCTAGCATATAATATGGGAATGGAATTTATGTAGTTCATAAAATATTGTGTTAACTCCTCCCTCCGAAATATCAAGCGTCCCCGCTTGATTAATTAAAAAAATGGGATGTCGTTAAGACTTCTATGCTGAGTCCTTTTAATTACTGGCATTTGAAATGATTCCGGTTTGCTAATAATTATTTCAGGCTTTACGCGCTGTTTGCATCTGAAAATTGCAATTATGGTAAGTACTAGGGCCAATAGCCCAAAATGAGTGAATAAACTGGATTTCACTAAAAGATTCAGAGAACTTATTTTTTTAATGTTTTTTATATTAAGCTCTTTCATAAGTTTTAAGGATAGAACTTCCTCGAACTCTGAATTTGAGTTTGAATGTTGGATTAAAGCAGGCAGTGGTCTCAAGCTATGTTGTTCTAAAGTTGTAAAAATTCATGTTATTTATTCTTATAGTTTCATTAAAGATTCTTATCAAATATGATCCTCTTAATTTTCTAGTATTATTATTTGTAGTAATATTTCCTTCGAAATTATTTAAAAGTATTAATCCATTATTTATTTCTACAATATTTTTAACATGTTCCGTATTTGTTACAGTGCACTTATATGGTTTATTCCTTATTAAATTTTTTATACAATTTGAATGAATATAGATTCAAAAGAATCTAAAACATCTCAATTCTTGAAAATTCCCAAAATGATTTCTGACGATAAAAGTCCATGTACACCTTCAGAAGCTACACGCTCTAAGCAAGGTGCTACAAAACAAAAGAAGGGGAAAGACATACATACATGTCATACTCCAAATTCATTTCTGAGAGTGACTGTCTTATAAAAACTGCACTCGATTTGCTTCTTCGCCGATTCAAGAAAATTCTGAATCGGCGCTAAATATAAAAAGCCAACCGTTTGAAAATTTTTGGACACGTCTTCAAGCTGCATATGACGCAATTGTAGATACTGACGAGTCAGATCTACCAGAAAACTTTAAATCTTCTGCTTACGCCAAATTTGAAAACTGCTTAGACCAGTAAGAAGACACGAAAATTATGAACGCAGATCAACTAAAACTTATTAAATCAATCGCACCTACTCCCCATTCAAGAGTAGAGCTGCCACAAATACAAGCCCAAGATGCAAGTTCTGGCATTCACCTCAAAGTGCCAGCATGCGATACAGAAATATTTCATGGAGGTTATGAACAATGGCCGTCCTTCTGGGACATGTTTACTGCCGTGGACATAAACCATCCAAAATTATCGCAAGCGCAAAAGTTGTATCATCTCCGATACAAAACAAAAGGTCAAGCGTAATAGTAAAACAGTTCGCATTAAGTGATGACAATTTCAATTTGGCTTGGGAAGCTCTGAAAGCAAGATATGAAAACAAAAGAATATTGGTCGACAAGCAAGTAACGATACTCATGAACTTGCCGAAAATTCAAAAAGAAACAAGTGAAGAATTCATAAAATTAGAATCCACTGTTTCAAATTGTTGTTCAGTTCTATCGACACAATATGTTCCCACGGACAGTTGGGACCCTATTCTGGTAAACATATGCACCGCAGCATTACCAGAAAAATCATTACTTCTATGGGAGTAATCGCTCTCATCAAGAAGAGACTGCCCAACGTGGCAGCAAATGAAATATTTCTTAACTGCCCAATATGAAATTGCGGAAAGGGTAGATAAAAAAACAGTCAGACCTAAAAACATTCAACCCGACCTAAACAGAAGCTTCAATAGACCCCAAGTCAATAACAACAACAATTTAAGTAGAAGCTTTTTCAAAGCACAATCGGTCACATCTGAACAGAACAAATATACGTCATGCGAACTATGTACAGAAGGACATAAACTCAAAACTTGCGAGAAGTTTAAAAAATTAAATATAAACGAAAGGAACAACTTTGTCAGGTCAAAAAGACTCTGTACAAACTGCTTGTCCCACGCGCACAATCTTACTAATTGCGAAAACAAATTCAACTGCGTATAATGTCATAAAAGACATCATTCCATGTTACATTACAACATGTCTCCCAATGGACCTCAAAGTAACGAATTCTCAAGAAAAGCCACGGGTTTAGTTGCAACAGCAACTCCAGAAACACACAATCTCGAAATTTGCCAAGAGCCACCGTGCTGCTCAAAGGCATTAAAAACTCAAACGCCACACAGCGAGAATCACTACCAACAGCAGTTGTCTCCATCGAGCACAGAGGAGAACTGTTTAAACTTAGAGCCTTAATAGACCAAGGATCACAACGATCCTTATAGCGTCTAAGGCACAAAATAAACAAAAATTGCCAACAAAGCAAGCAAAATTTGAAATTACGGGAATGGGCGGAAGAGTAGTACAAAACTCTAACAAAATATGCCCCATTACCTTAATTTCCTCCCAAACGGATAAGCGCATACTAGCAATTGATATTGTCTTACCGCAACTAACAAACACGCTTCCAAGCTATCAAATAAATAGCAAGCATTGGGATAAGATTTCACATCTGACTCTAGCAGATCCCAACTGTAACACCCCTGCTCAAATAGACCTTTTATTAGGCAGCGATCTTATTTTGCAAATTATACTAGAAGGTGTTGAAAACATTTCGAAAACACTACTGGCGCAAAATACCATTTTCGGATGGGTCCTAAGTGGACTAGTTGCGGAACCAGTCACAGCAATGACAACTCAAGTTGAGGAAATCTCAAACGACCACCTCAATTCACAATTGAGAAAATTTTGGGAGTTAGAAGAACTCCCCCCCATTTCAATTACAACACCAGAAGATCAGTATTGTGAAGACTTTTACAAAGCCACAACTACTCGATCAGATAATGGTCGGTATGTCGTACGACTACCACTAAAACAACAATTTTCAGATACACTCGCTTTAGGTCACTCTCGCACCTCTGCAATACAGCAGTTTCTAAGTATGGAAAAAAACCTACTTAGAAAAGGTGAGCTGAAACAAGATTATGACGGTGTCTTATTCTACTTGCCATATCATGCAGTAGTAAAGCCTGAAAAAAGAACAACAAAAGTCAGAGTTGTTTTCAATGCCTCAAGAACTACTAGCTCGGGGAATTCCCTAAATAATATTATATTTACGGGACCTACACTCCAACAAGATCTAATGCTCCTCATAGTGAATTGGCGTATATACAAATACGTATTCAATGGGGATGTCGAAAAAATGTATCGACAAATAGTCGTACATAAAGACGATCAAGATTTTCAGCGAATTATTTTCCACTACGCGACTTGAAATTGAAAACAGTAACCTTTGGCGTAAACTGTGCTCCATACTTAGCCATTCGTACACTCCACGAACTGGCAGAAAACACAAAGTCAGAATTTCCTCTGGCAACACAAGTGTTAAAAACACAGACGTATTTAGACGATATCCTGTCTGGAAGCCACAGTCTTCCACTAGCATACGATACCTTTTCACAGGTAATAAATGCCCTCAAATCCGCAGGGTTTCCTTTAAAAAAGATTACAGCCAATCACCCGAATATTTTAAAAAATATTATGGAGTCATATGTAGAAGTTCACGCAAGTGAGGAAAGTTCTCTGAGCGCCATTCACTTGGGAGTGGCCAGAAACGATTCTTTTACACATGGCTCAAGCAGCTCACTACTTCCGGTCTTTGACCAAGTATCCTCTGGGTAGCCTAAGAACACCCGTTCGAAGGCGAGCTAATGTGAGAAGGCGAAACATCCCCTACATAGGGTTGTGCGCTGGGTTTGGGACCCGCCACGTAAAAAAAACACCCCAATGAAAAAGAAAAAACAGCCTCGGATGAGAGACCCCCCTTTTGATGACGACCATGGCAAACGTAATAAGGACTTCGATTTGAGGGCATGCACCTGGATTGTCCGGACCCTTAATTAGGAAGGTGCCGCTGCCCAGCTGGTTGATGTCCTCGCAAAAATAAAGGCTGACATCACCGCCATCCAAGAAATGCGATGGACGGGAGAAGGACAGAGACGAGTAGGTCCTTGTGACATTTATTACAGTGGCCATATAAAGGAGCGCAAGTTTGGTGTTGGATTCGTGGTGGGAGAGAGACTCCGTCGCCGAGTACTACCATTCACTCCGGTGAATGAACGTCTAGCCACAATCCGCATCAAAGCGAGGTTCTTCAACATATCGCTGATTTGCGCCCACGCCCCGAAGGAAGAGAAGGACGATGTGACCAAAGATGTCTTTTATGAGTGCTTGGAGCGCGCTTATGAGAGCTGCCCCCGCCACGTTGTCAAAATCGTGCTTGGCGACTTTAACGCCAGGGTGGGTAAAGAAGGTATCTTTGGCACTACGGTCGGTACATTTAGCCTCCACGACGAAAAAGTCCCCAAATGGGTTGAGGCTGATCGACTTCGCCGGGGCCCGAAATATGGTTATCTGTAGTACTAGATTTCAGCATAAGAATATATATCAAGCTGCCTGGCTGTCTCCGGATCGAAAAGCCACCAACCAGATCGATCATGTTGTGATAGACGGAAGACACGTCTCCAGTGTTTTAGATGTGTGTGCGCTCCGAGGTCCTAACATCGACTCGGACCACTATCTTGTTGCAGCCAAGATTCGCACCCGCCTCTGTGCAGCAAAAAAGGCACGTCAACAAACACAAGGAAGGTCCGACGTCGAAAAGCTGCAATCACAACAGACAGCCGAACGATTTTCTACTCGACTTGCACTCCTGCTCTCTGAGAGCACTCGTCGACAACTCGGTATAAGGGAACTGTGGGACGACATTTCAAACTCCCTACGTAACCATTGGTTTCCGGAAAACGCAAAAGAACAGCTGGTACGCCGAGGACTGCCATGTTGCAGCAGAAAGAAAACAGACTGCCTACCTCGCATCGTTACGATCGACCACTACACGTGCGGGACGGGATAGATACCGAGAGTTGAAGAGGGAAGCGAGACGCATCTGTAGACAGAAGAAGAAAGAGGCCGAAATGCGTGAGTATGAAGAGCTCGATAAGCTGGCCGACAGGGGTAATGCTCGAAAATTCTACGAAAAAATGCGGCAGCTTACAGAAGGTTTCAAGACCGGAGCATATTCTTGTAGAACCCCCAAAGGTGATCTAGTGACCGATGCCCAGAGCATACTTAAATTATGGAGGGAACACTTCTCCAGCCTGCTGAATGGCAGTGAATGCACAACGCCAGGAGAAGGCGAACCCGATACCCCAATCGATGACGATGGAGCAAACGTTCCATTGCCCGATCATGAAGAAGTTCGAATAGCAATTACCCGCCTGAAGAACAACAAAGCGGCGGGGGTCGATGGATTGCCGGCCGAGCTATTCAAACACGGCGGCGAAGAACTGATAAGGCATGCATCAGCTTCTTTGTAAAATATGGTCGTTCGAAAGCTTGCCCAACGATTGGAATTTAAGTGTGCTATGCCTAATCCATAAAAAAGGAGACCCCAAATCTGCGCCAACTACCGTTGGATTAGCCTCCTCAACATCGCATATAAGGCTCTATCGAGCGTATTGTGTGAAATATTAAAGCCCACCGCCAACAAACTGATTGCACCTTATCAGTGTGGCTTCAGACCTGGAAAATCAACAACCGACCAGATATTCACCATGCGCCAAATCTTGGAAAAGACCCGTGAAAGAAGAATCGACACACACCACCTCTTCGTCGATTTCAAAGCTGCTTTCAACAGCACGAAAAGGAGCTGCCTTTATGCCGCGTTGTCTGAATTTGGTATCCCCGCAAAACTAATACGGCTGTGTAGACTGACGTTGAGTAACACCAAAAGCTGCGTCAGGATCGGGAAGGACCTTTTCGAGCCGTTCGATACCAAACGAGGTTTCAGACAAGGCGACTCCCTATCGTGCGACTTCTTCAACCTGCTTCTGGAGAAAATAGTTCGAGCTGCAGAACTAAATAGAGAAGGTACCATCTTCTATAAGAGTGTACAGCTGCTGGAGTATGCCGATGATATTGATATTTCACCAGGCTGGACAAGGAAGCACAGAAAATGGGTCTGGCAGTGAACGAGGGCAAGACGAAATATCTCCTGTCAACAAACAAACAGTCGTCGCACTCGCGACTTGGCTCTCACGTCACTGTTGACAGTCATAACTTTGAAGTTGTAGATAAGTTCGTCTATCTTGGAACCCGCGTAAACACCACCAACAATGTCAGTCTGGAAATCCTACGCAGGATTGCTCTTGCCAACAGGTGCTACTTCGGACTGAGTAGGCAATTGGAAAGTAAAGTCCTCGTTCGACGAACAAAAGCTAAACTCTCTAAGTCGCTCATAATTCCCGTCCTGCTATATGGTGCAGAGCAGACAGCAACGGATGAGTCGCCGTTACGAGTTTTCGAGAGAAAAGTTCTGCGAAAGATTTATGGTTCTTTGCACATTGGCCACGGCGAATATCGCATTCGATGGAACGATGAGCTGTACGAGATATACGACGACATTGACATAGTTCAGCGAAGTAAAAGACAGCGGCTACGCTGGCTATGTCATGTTGTCCGGATGGATGAAAACACTCCAGCTCCGAAAGTATTCGACGCAATACCCGCCGGGGGAAGCAGAGGAAGAGGAAGACCTCCACTCCGTTGGAGGGACCAAGTGGAGAAGGACCTGGCTTCGCTTGGAATATCCAATTGGCGCCACGTAGCGAAAAGAAGAAACGACTGGCGCGCTGTTGTTAACTTGGCTATAATCGCGTAAGCGGTGTCTACGCCAATTAAGAAGAAGAAGAAGGCCATTTGTTGGATACTAATTTCTTTATATTTGAAAAGGAAAGTACAACAAAAACACTGGGCATACAATGGAACGCGATATCTGACCAGTTTTCATATACTAGAATTATACCAAGAATTATGGCTAGACGGAACCGACTGGGACGAACAAGTGAAGCCTCTTCGCTTTGAAAAATGGTCTTAGTTTGCTAATAACCTAAAAGACATTTCGCAGATACAAATTCTACGGTGGGTAAACTATTCCCCCGAATACAAAGTGGAACTACACGGCTTCTGCGACGCCTCTGAAAAGGCATATTACGCCACTATATATGTGCGCACACACAGCGATATTGCAACTACAAGCCACCTACTAGTGGCAAAAGCAAAAGTTGCGCCTCTAAAAACCATAAGTCTACCACGACTTGAACTCTGTGGCGCTCTGCTACTAGCAAAGCTGGTCTCCATGGTGCAGACCCACTTAAACATGGCAAAATATAAATTATACCTCTGGTCCGATTCCGAAATAGTTCTAGCCTGGTTAGAAAAACCACCACACGCGTGGAAAACATATATTTCTAATCGAATGTCTCAAATACTTGATCTAGTAGGATCAGCCACTTGGGGACACGTAGCCAGTGCTGACAATCCTGCCGATCTTGGGACAAGAGGGTGCAAACCCCTTCATCTCGCCACCACCACGCTCTGTTGGAATGGCCCCCGATGGTTAACAGAATCACCCGATTCTTGGCCACAATCGCCAATGCGCAACATAATTGCCCCAGAAAGTCGAAAAATCGCTACTTATCACACAACAATGGATGATGCTGACATCCTTGAACGATTTTCATCGTTCCCCCGAGCACTCAGAGTAGTCGCCTATATTCTCAAATTCGCAGAGCGACTCAAACTTAAGCTAAAGGGAGCAACTTGCCCCCAATGCGATACATTGACGCACCAAGACTTACAATAAGCAAAGGTCGCTCTTATCGCATCAACCCAAACGCGCTACTTCAGCCGCGACCTAGGGTTACTAAGAGAATCGAAGCCAATTGACAAACAGAGCTCACTCTTAGTACTAAACCCATTTATTGACACGAAAGGTCTGCTTCGTGCAAACGGCCGACTTGCTAATTCCAGCCTTACGTATAACGAACGCCATGCCATAATAATACCAGAGAAATCCTCATTTGCCACATTATTCATCAATTATATCCATATACTCATGTTACACGCCGAACATCGCTTCATGCAACATATGGTACGCCAAGAGTACTATGTTCCCCGCCTTAAGCCTCAAATCAAGAAGTGCATTTTCACGTCAGTTATATCGTCACATCAATCCCCACCAAAACCCAGAAGACACCAAAAAAACTATAACAACACATTATTAAATTTATTTTCTCATTGTACTTTATTATTTTTATTGACTCATCAAATTTAAAACATTGCAACAATTGTAATTGATACTTACTTCCTGTTTACCAACTTTTATACAATTATTATTGTTTTAATTTTTACTGTATTTTTCTTGACTCATCAAATTTAAAACATTGCAACAATTGTAATTGATACTTACTTCCTGTTTACCAACTTTTATACAATTATTATTGTTTTTATTTTTACTGTATTTTTCTTGACTCATCAAATTTAAAACATTGCAACAATTGTAATTGATAATTACTTCCTGTTTACTAACTTTTATACAATTATTATTGTTTTAATTTTTACTGTATTTTTCTTGACTCATCAAATTTCTTTTACTTATTTACCTTCATGTAAAACTAATTTTAAAATAAAGATTTTTATTGGTGTAACCTTCAAAGAGATAAGGTGTTTTATTTAACCAAGGAACATAGTAACATAACTGGCGCATTCGAAAAGCCAACGGTTCTGGTTGAAACTTAACTAAAAGTGCTAACAAAATAATATCTTTGTTAATAATTAAATCCCTGGACCACATAAGGGGCCGCCTGTTCAAAAATTCGAAGGAATATCGGACGGAGAACAAATATCAAGAGCATATTGGTATAAGGCTACAAGGAAAATAAGTGGAAATACTCGAGAACCGTTGGAAAAAGGATCTAAATCCATCATGCGTACAATTCTCATAGGGGCTCTGTAAGTAAATGAGTGGTAATTTAATTACAAAAAAAAAAACAAAAACTTTTGAAGAAAAGTTAAATTAAGAAATACATAGATGAAATTAGAAAAAAAATTTAAATCAAAATATATTAATTCAAAAGAAAGATTGGAAAGATCATTACAAAAAAATATAATATATAATTTAAAAGAAAATATAACATACATTGTCAAAATAAATAAAATTAAAAAGGAAGAAGTGGAAAAGTGGAAAAGTTAAATAAAAATTAATTACATATATGTATATAATAAAAAAAAATCGAAATAAATTATTTTTGTGTAGGCATTATTTGATTGCAAATTCCTATCAATCGGAACCGAATTATCTTACGTAAATAAAACAAGTTATTATTTTTGATGAGTAGTAAATCTAGATATTTTCCATATCCTAAAAGTTTAAAGACTTTTAAGCCAAGAAGCCTACCCGTTATATTCGAGGACATTACATTAAATTTTAATATGCTTTCGAATACAGAAGTTCCAAGTATATCAGGGACTTAAACAACAACTAATAGTAACAACGTGAATATTATCGACATTTTTAACTCACTTAGAATTCCAGATGCAATCAAGGACCTACCCAAATTTGATTCTAGTCCAAGATTGCTCCGCGAATTCATTAGTAATGTGGAAGAAATACTCCTTCACATTAGTGGAGCAGATAACACTCCTCATGGACTAATCCTCTTGAGGGACATAAGAAATAAAATAGATAGTCAAGCCAACGAAGTCTTAAACACGTATGGCACATCCCTCAATTGGGATGAGATCAGAGGAAACTTGATATCGCATTATTCAGATCTTCATTGCTTAAAACAATACAGCAAACCGATTGAAAAATATTACAGCGAAATATTGGAAATCCAATCAGCCTTGTCTAATAATTTATCTATCCATGAGTCCGACACTAATGTAATTAATGCAAAGAGAAATTTATTTTCTGAAATGTGCCTAAACTCATTTTTGTCGGGTTTACGGGAACCTATGGGATCTACGATTAGAGCAATGAGACCAGAATCATTGCCGATTGCCCTTGACTACTGCATCAGAGAACAGAATATTCATTATATTAGGTCCAATTTGAATAAACCCAAATATCCTCAATGGAGACCAAATTACCAATATAATCCATATCATAAATATCCACAAAACTTTGTAAATAATGCACCAAGACAAGAAAATTATTACCAACCTAAAAGATATTCTAATTTTTCAACCAGACCTTACTATGTTAATAACAATAATTTGAGCCAAACTCAAACAATCAGAATCGTAATTTGTTACTCCAAAATTCCCAAGTATATGACGAGAATTTTCAAATTTTAAACCCAAATAACGCTTCGATAATTTTTCGAGATCAAATAAATTGGAGGCAATCACAGCCTCCACCAGAACCTATGAATACCGGTAGTGGATTTTCAAAATTTGAAAGGGCACAAACAAATTTAAAATTAGCCCAAGCACTCAATTTAGTAGGATAATAAATTTAGAAGTCTTCTTGAAATGAAAGCTCTGTCCCATGTCTTGACCTCACGCTAACAAGATAAACCTGGACCAATATAAAAATTACCATATTGACGATAATCAGGATTTTTTACAGTTAGCCTCAAGAAACAAACAGGATATATAGACTGCAATAAACATGGTAGTATTTTACCCTATATCAGTATAAGCTCTCCATTTGGCAGACAATTCAGATTCCTAATAGATACCGGAGCTTCTTCTTCATTTATAAACCCGGAATTTATAAATCCCTTAGATATCAAGAAATGTATTTCAATAACTACATATATCTACCATCTTACATAGCAAGTGACATTGCCTATTTTCAAAGAAATTATGAAAAAAGGCCCTCTTACATTCTTAGTTTTTAAATTCCATGATTATTTTGACGGACTGTTAGGCTTAGATTTTCAGACAAAAATTAAAGCTAAAATTGATCTTGAAAATAAAATACTAATTACAAATAATATTACAATACCTCTTAAATTGAAACCAAATTTTTCCTCTGATAAATTCACAATAGAGGCAAATTCGAAACAAATCGTAAAACTGCCAGTTGATTCTAAGGAAGGAGATATTATGATAAATACAATAACTTTGGACAACGGCTTAATTATTTCTCCAGGCATATATTTTGCGAAAGACTGGTTTAGTACAATAGAAGTAGTTAATCCCACGGGGAATGACCAAACAATTTACAAAGAGTAAGTTCGAAGACAGATATCAGAGATGTTGGAGCAAGTGATTATTAAGCCGAGCTTTTCCCCATGGAGCTCTCCAGTATGGATTGTTCCAAAAATGCAGGACGCATCGGGGAAAACGAAATGGAGACTGGTCATTGACTATAAGAAGTTGAACGAGAAAACCATCTCGGACAGGTACCCACTCCCGAACATATCTGAGATCTTGGATAAACTGGGCAAATGCCTTTACTTTTCGACTTTGGACTTAGCAAGCGGCTTCCATCAAATTGAAATGGATCCACGGGACATATCAAAAACAGCCTTTACTGTGGAAGGAGGTCACTACGAATACGTAAAAATGCCTTTTGGCTTAAAAAACGCACCCTCAACTTTCCAGAGGGTCATGGATAATGTCCTAAATGATTTAGTTGGAAAAATCTGTCTAGTGTATTTAGATGACATTATTATATTTTCAACGTCCCTCCAAAAACATATTGAGAATCTAGAAAAAGTCTTTCTAAAGTTAAAATGTTCAAATTTTAAGGTCCAGATGGACAAATCAGAGTTTATGCGAAAAGAAATTGCTTTTTTAGGACATGTAGTCACGACGGAAGGCATAAAACCGGATCCGACAAAAATAGAAGCCATCCAGAAATTTCCAATACCACGAACTAATCGTGAAATAAAGTCGTTCATAGGCCTACTTAGTTATTATAGGAAGTTTATCCCGAACCTGGCAAGACTTTCAAAACCAATGACAGAATGCTTATAAAAGGGCAGAAGCATAACACTAAACGCCAGATACCTAGAAGCTTTCGAAACATGCAAGAACATTTTAATGAACGATCCAATACTGCAATACCCTGATTTCACAAAGCCATTTTTACTCACAACAGACGCAAGTAACATTGCGCTTGGAGCAGTCCTTTCTCAAGGTCACATAGGCAGTGACAAACCTATTTGCTACGCAAGTAGGACTCTTTCTGAGAGTGAGATTAACTATTCCACTATTGAGAAAGAGCTTTTAGCCATAGTGTGGGCAACCAAATATTTCCGCCCATATCTCTTCGTACGTAAATTTAAAATAATTACTGACCACAGACCACTTACATGGCTAATGAGTCTCAAGGAGCCCAATTCGAAATTGATGAGATGGCGCCTGAAGTTTTAAGAGTATGACTACGAGATAGTATACAAAAAAAAAAGGAAAATTTAACAGTAACGCAGATGCATTGAGCAGGATAAAATTAGACCATGATAAAACCGCTGATAGTATAAATTTGTGTGATTCGGAAAAACTGTCTACAGTACATTCATGTAAAGAAAATGTGAATGATGGCATACCAATCTCAGAAAAACCTTTAAATGAATTCAACTTGCAACTTTTATTAGAAAGATCTGACAAAAAACCCAGTATGACTGTTGAAACCATCTTTAGAAAGAAACAACGTAGAACTATAAGAGAAAAAGAATTTTCTCAAGACACAATAGTTCAGATTTTCAAAAAATTTATACCCTCAGGTAAACTAACTGCCATTTTCTCCGAAGAACCAACCTTCAGAACTATTCAACTGATATACTCAAAATACTTTTCAAATGGAAAACAATTTCGTATTGTCCGATGCACTAAAATCCTATCGGATGTAACTGGCAATGATAAGCAAGTTGAACTAATTCGTACCTGTCATGAAAATAGGAACCATAGAGGAATTACCGAAATTTATGAATACTTAAAGAGACAATATTATTTTCCCCTTATGCAATCTATAATAAATAAAACTTTAAATAATTGTGAAATTTGCAATACACTCAAATACGACAGACACCCACCAAAATTAGAATTCCAAGTTACAGAAACACCAAACGAACCTCTTCAAATTTTGCATATTGACATATATACTATAAATAGTAAATGTATTTTGACCATCATCGATAAATTTTCTAAATATGGGACAGGCTATACATTACCATCAAGAACAAGCGTTTTTGTGCTCAAAACTTTAAAAACATTTATGAACCTTGCGGGAATACCTAGGAAAATTTTTTGTGATCAGGGTACCGAATTTACATCTAACATTTTTAAAGATTTTTGTAGACAATATGAAATTATACTTCACTTCACATCATTTCAACAATCCAGTAACAACTCTCCAATAGAACGACTTCATTCAACCCTAACTGAAATATACAGAATTATAATGACAACCAAAAAATCCAAGAAAATGGAATTAGATCACGAAGAGATATTAGATGAGACGTTTATAACTTAAATAATACAATCCATCCATCTACAAAATTTACACCATATGAGTTATTCTTTGGAAGACCGTATAACTTCTCAAGAAACATAAAATACGACAACAAACATGCATTTTTAGTTAAGTTAAATGAATTTAAAGAAAAACTATATCCCATTGTTAAAGAAAAAGTTATGAAAGCTTAATTAAAAAATATAAGTCGTCTTAATAAATCTAGGAAAGCTCCAGAGTGTAGGAACAAAGGAGAGGATATATATAGAAAAGAATGTAGGAGAAACAAAATAACTGCACGATTCTCAAAAAATAAAGTATTAAAAGATAATGACGTTACTTTACAAACTACTAAAGACAAAAAATTACACAAATCAAAAATTAAACTGAGACCACGAAAATAGTAATAAACAATTATTTACCTTTAGAATAGCCTTTGCTTATGGACAAGTCTTGGAAATACAAAATTTTGACAAAGACCAGAATATGATTGCCCTGAAGATTGGACACGCGAGAACGATTGAAAGTTATTTCAATTTAATTCATATAATAGACTTGGACAATTATAATTCGCAAACTTCAAAATTAATTACTATCGTAGACAAATTTGAAAAAAAATAGCCTTCTAAAAGATGCTGCTAAAATTTGTAAGCTGAAACTTAAGGGACTCGAAAACAAACTACAGACATTAAAACCATATAAACGTACAAAACGAGGACTATTCAACGGCTTAGGCTCTGTAATAAAATATGTAACTGGGAACATGGACGCAAATGACGCTATGACTATAAATAAACAAATACAAGAACTCCAGGATACAACATTAAATTCAAAAGAGGAAAATCAAAAAAGTTTGAATATACAAATGATACAGAGATTTAAAAATTTGACAGAGCATATAAATAACAATCGGGAAAGCATTACAAAATTTTTAGAAAAATTCTCAGCAAAAACAACTAATCATATTCTAAAAAAAAAGCGCTATTAGAAATCCAATACATGAATCAGCTTGATTATAATATAGATTTATTATTGAACCATATCTCTGACATAATAGAAGCTGTAATGCTCGCAAAACTTGGTATAGTATCAAAGCTTATTCTTCATCCAGATGAATTGGATGAAATAAGACACCATTTTAGGTCCCAGAATATTGACTTAGTTTCGAACGGACACCTTTACGAACTTCCGGAACTCCAAGCATATTATAATAATAGCAACCTAATTTTTAATATAAAACTTCCAAATTTGGCTAAAAGTACGAATTCGCTTTTCCATCTCATTCCTCTTCCTATGAATAATACGAAAGTAATTAAAACAAAACCATACGTAAGTTACAATAACCACGAGCTCCAATACTTAACAGAGATTTGCCCAAAAATTGAGAACGTGTATTACTGCAAGAGGTCAATTGTCTTCGAAAGCACCAATAATTCAACTTGTATCGCTAGAATCTTGAATAATAAAACCCAATATGTCCTGTGAACGATATGGGGCCCACATCGAATATATTCCAACCGGAAGATAATTATATAATGGTTATCAACGTAAAGGAACTACCGACAACTTCTGATTGTGGGCAAAACTTCACAATTGAAGGAACCTCCCTTCTCCACTACACGAATTGTTCCGTCACGATACCGGGAACAACATATAAAGACAACCCTTCAATCCATTGGGACACAATCTTCGTAGCACCACCAAATCTAGAGAAAGTGGAAATAACAACAGTAACAGAGACTTTAAGCCTAGAGAAAATCAAAGATTACAGTTTCATCAACAAAAATGATATTATGAAATTAAGAAAGGATGCAATTCAAAGAAGAAACATAATAACGATAACAACATTGACACTCCTCACCTTAGCTATCACTAGTGTAACTCTGTTATGGAAAAACCCTGTAACGTGGCTTTTACCACCTTACAATAATTTACTTCAACACTGTACATCATTTACCCTCACCATACCTCAACATAGAGCTTTCCACCATACTAGAATTATCCTACACGTACTAAACTTCACCTCACCGCATTGACCAAAGCTACGCACACAACTTACCTCACTACGCTGACGAAAGCTGCGCTATGCTGCTATACAAGCAAGCACCTCACACCGAATGCGATCATTTCTTCCAGCTCGCCAGCGAGGACGGTCGCCCAGCAGTCGGCAGCAATAGGCAGCGGTAAGTGCAGTAGAATTAGGTATTGTGCAGGCATTGCGTTGAAAAGGTATCACACTTCGGTGTGATACCAGTGCTCGCAATGGCCCTGCCTTATATACAGTAGAATTAGGTAGTTTGCAAACATTGCGTTGAAAAGGTATCACACTTCGGTGTGATACCAGTGCTCGCAATGGCTCTGCCTTATATACAGTAGGATTAGGTATTTTGCAGGCATTGCGTTGAAAAGGTATTACACTTCGGTGTGATACCAGTGCTCGCAATGGCTCTGCCTTATATATGTACAGTAGGATTAGGTATTTCCCAGGCATTGCGTTGAAAAGGCATCACACCTCGGGGTGATGCCAGTGCTCGCAATGGCTCTGCCCAATTCATAGTGTTAGTTTTCGCAGTCGTTGCGTCGAAACGATATCACACCGAGTCGGTGCGCGCAATGGCTCGACCGTAGTTGCGTTGTGATACAGCGACATCACAGCTGCGCGGCCTCGAGCAGCGTCACTACCGCTGCCTGCACGCTAGTGCACCGTTGCCAAAAAATAACGCGACTAACAGACGACTCGCACGTAAGTACAGGCTAGGGAAAAGACACAGTGCTGAGGGAGTTGCGAACCGGAGTTCATCGAGTGCAGACGCTTTTTAATTATATTTCTCCTTCAGCGAAGCCAGAGGACCATCACCGCCGTCTGGGAGTAATCTCTCCTTTACCAGAAGCCAGAAGACCATCACCGCCGTCCGAGAGTAACTACTCCTCACGAAAAGCCGAAGGACCTTCACCGCCGTATAAATCACCGTGCCAACTTCACCAAGCGTCAAGGCCTGGCGCGCTAATTTCGCTCGCTTCCATCATCACCGCCGTGTAACTCACCGTGCCAACTTCACCAAGCGTCAACGCCTGGCGCGCTAATTTCGCTCGCTTCCATCTGACTCGCCGCATAACTTCACGCTGGTCTGGCAGTCCACATAAGGGGGTGTGGATACATCCTTACGAGAGTAAACACTTTTCTTTGCTAAGGGTTCGTGGGTCCCAAGGCTGACCCTGGAGCGGGTGAGCATACCTCAGCTGTGGACGAAACCCCATTACAACCCCATAATTCGGTATTATCCTAAGCCCACTGAAACCGCTCTGTCCCCACCAACTTCGTTGTGGCCATCGCTCTACTCTAAGGGGGGAAGGAGTTATATCGTCACATCAACCCCAACCAAAACCCAGGAGACACCAATAAAACTATAACAACAAATCATTAAATTTATTTTCTTATTGTACTTTATTATTTTTATTGACTCATCAAATTTAAAACATTGCAACAATTGTAATTGATACTTACTTCCTGTTTACCAACTTTTATACAATTATTATTGTTTTTATTTTTACTGTATTTTTCTTGACTCATCAAATTTAAAACATTGCAACAATTGTAATTGATAATTACTTCCTGTTTACCAACTTTTATACAATTATTATTGTTTTAATTTTTACTGTATTTTTCTTGACTCATCAAATTTCTTTTACTTATTTACCTTCATGTAAAATTTATTTTAAAATAAAGATTATTATTGGTGTACCCTTCAAAGAGATAAGGCGTTTTATTTAACGAAGGAACTTAGTAACATAACTCGTGCAAGGTCTGCACTATGCACAAGCGGAAAATGAGAACGCAGATTATGGCAGCACTTCCACCGGAACGCTGCAACTTCGCTCTGCCTTTCACCTCCACAGGTGCCGATTTTGCTGGGCCTTTTCAAATAAAGGCGTCCATGCTAAGGTCTCCCACCCTGATGAAAGGCTATGTGGCTGTCTTTGTCTGTTTTACGACAAAAGCAGTACACCTTGAGCTATGTACCAATCTGACAAAGGAGGCTTTCCTCGCGCCATTTGCTCGCTTTTTCGGACGACGTGGCTTTCCATCGGAGCTCAAAGAGCCACAGAAAAACAATTTATTGATTTTCTGAAACAAGTCTCACCTGACATTATACAAAAATATGCTCCTCAAGGTATCAATTGGCAGTTTATCCCCCAAAGCGCTCCACATATGGGTGGTTTATGGGAATCAGCCGTAAAAAGCTTCAAATCACATTTCAAGAAGCCAGCTGGCACTTATAAATTTAATTATGAAGAATTCACGACCTTGTTAACTAGAATTGAAGCCGTTCTCAACTCACGGCCTCTCGCAGCTCTCTCGCAAGATCCCTCAGACTTCACAACATTAACTCCCGGCCATTTTCTTAAAGAAGCGGCCATTCTGGCCAGACCTGAGCCAGCGTGGAGTCACTTTCCTTATTAAACAGATGGGAAAGAATTAAAATTCTCCATCATGAATCAGTCGCCGATAGAAAGAAGATTATTTAAAGGAACTCCACAGAAGGTACCGGTGGAAAACACCAGAAAAAGCGCCTCAGCTTAGAGATTGTGTCTTGATCAATGACGATTGTCTCCCCCCTACCGAATGGCGACTTGGCCGCATAGAGAAGCTTTACCATGGCTCCGACGGTCATATTCGCGTAGTTGATCTCCGTGCGCAAAACGGAACACTAACTCGGCCGCTCGCTAAACTATGCTTTTTGCCCACAGCCGATAAAACCGGCACGTAAACCGTAAACAATAAACGATAAATCGATATAACCCGCAAAATGAACCACGAATAATATCTTAATGAAAACCGCAATAGTAGTAATAGATGGGTGATCCACATGACTACCCACCAGTGCCACCTAACGTATCACCAACTATGATATCCGTATCTACCACAAACATATAACTTAAATAATATGTATCTTTGACAGATCAAATGGATGTCGATATACCGCCAGCACCAACGCCAGCCGTTCGGTCGACCATTCACGTGCCACGAACGGGGCCTACACCAGCCCCTTGAAATCACACGGCCACAACGCAACCAACCGTTGGCCGACATGCAACACGCGCAAATCCGACGCCGGTGCTAGCAGACCCACAGCGCCTCCGATGCCCGCTTTGCCGCCGCCCCCACAGGTTGCCGCACTGCGGCATATTAAAAGGATGCTGCCTCCGCTACGCCAGCAGATTGTCCAGGCACATGGCCACTGCCTAAATTGTCTGGCAACTACCCACTCCACATCGCAGTGTACGTCCGGATATACGTGCCAAATATGCATGCGGCCGCATCACACACTCCTTCATCGGGACGGTAGACAATTACTTGCCCCCTCCAGTCGTGCTACGACCCGACGACCGCAGGCGAACCGTGCCGCTCGACCACGAAGAGCTGAGCCACCCCCAGAATCCCGAACACGTACTGGGCGCCAACAACCTAATACCTCTACGCGGCGGCGTCAACCTAGGCCGCTGTCTCGCCAAGCCACTGGTCTCAGTAACGTGGTGCCACATTGCAGCAATTGCAAAGGCTACTAGGCTAATAATTTGCCTAGGGGGGCCGGGATGTCTAAATGACTCTCGGCCTACACCGTCATGAAACATAGCCACACCACATTTCAACACACAAAATCATCATAACAGCACGCCACACTCACCACTCACCTTCACTACACATCACACCAATACACTCAAATATGACACCACACTACCAACCAGAACACAACAGCTTACACAAAAAAAGGGACGGACAACTCCAGCCGCCGACACTTCGCTTTTTGCTCCCGTACGAGTCACTCTTGCGCATACGCTTTTTCGCAGCATCGTTTGCTTTTTTTCCTCTCACGTCGATCACCGCTCGCCGATTCCGCCGCCAATTGGGTTGTTCGACCAATTTATAACGTTTGTGAAATATACATAAATATATACATAAAATAGAGTTACGAAATTTGTATTAAAAAAAAAAAAAAAACATGCTGTGTGTTATTTCCCTTGTAAATAAAAAGTGAATTCCGAAATTTGAAACCCAGAAAAGTCGTTCTGTGCATTATTTCTTTTCTTACACCAATTGAGTTTGGAAATAAAGGTGAGTTGCACAGGTAATGAAACAATCACATGGTTTTCCATTTTAACAAATTAATTTTTTCCAATCAGGCGTACTAAATGGTCCAGATATACGAAAGCTGATTAAAAGTGACGCATTCAACAATATTTTGATTGACGCTGAATTGAATGCATGGCAGGCAATCAAAGAAGTAATAGAAGGCTTGTTGGGAAAGCATCGTTCTAACAACTACGGTTTGTGTCGCAAGGATGTTAAGAGCATCCTCGGAAATTGGTGTTCACATGTCCTTGAAAATCCATTATTTACATCATCATCTGGACTACTTCAGCAAACAATTGGCTACCGAATCTGATGAACAAGGTGAACGCTATCATCAAGTTGCTATGCCATTTGAAATGAGGTAATACTGATTTTTTATTTTTTCAAACTCATTTTAATAAAACAAAAACTTACAGATATAGAGGCAAAAAGTCGCGAGTGCAATAATTGCGGAAATTTGCTGGTGGAGTAAAGAATATTCAGGAGATGCAGAAGGGCCAACAGTGGAGTCACACATTGACATTATGCGATGCCACTAGTCCAGAACAACCACCATCGAAAAAGTCTAGGCAATATTTATTAAAATAAATATAAATAAATAAAGAAAATAAAAACAAAAAATTATAAAAAAATTATAAAAATGTTTACTTTATTTTTTTAGTAGTTTATGAAAATTTATAAAAAAGGCGATAAATGACACTTTTTTCAATAAAAAAACAAATAGAAATTGTAATTCACAATTTTTCTAAATTTGTTTCATCAAAATCGGACAAGTGGTTCGCGAGTTATGTTAATCTACGTTTTTGCCAAATTTTAAAACTAAGCGAAAAAACATCAAGATAAGGAAAAAATTTAAAAGGTCATAAAAAAAACTGACACATACGAACGCCAAACCCTTTGAGGGTTTTAGTATACTGACCTAGTACCATCACCCTTACATGGAATTTCTCACCCCCCAGATTAGCTGTTGTACTGTGTTATTCGAACTTTTCTCGCCGCAAAAACCATCTTCGAACTTCAACGAACATTTAAAAAAAGAAGGCGAAAACGTTTTTATCGGTATAAGATTCCAAGGGATGGTACTTGAGATTTAATTTTGAATATGTTCATAGAAATAAATTTCATTTGAAAAAATAATGAATTTAAGACTGCTTTCTCAATGTCTGGTTACCAGTCTTTCTGTCCAGTTAATAGAATTGTTCGCTTAATAGATTTTACTTAATAAACATCAACAATGTGCATGGTTAATGGAGATGTCCGCTTAATAGGGCGTCCAATTAATAGAGCTTCCACTATATTCCTTATTTATGAATTGTAGGATAGTACTATCTTCTTTGTTCGAACTGGACAGTGAGCTAAATTTTACTGAAATCGGTTTAGTAGTTTAGGGGTCCATCGCGGACAAACAATGTGACACGTACTTTGTATAAATAAAGATAATTAAAACATGCACAAGTATGAGCACATAATTCCAAATTTGCAAATATTTTAACACCCAATCTAATATATGTATATACATATATTATATTATACTCTTGCAGACCCCCAATGGTGATCTAGTCGCCGATGCCCAGAGCATACTTACATTATGGAGGGAACACTTCTCCAGCCTGCTGAATGGCAGTGAAAGTACAACGCCAGGAGAAGGCGAACCCGATTCCCCAATCCATGACGATGAAGGAGACGTTCCATTGCCCGACCATGAAGACGTTCGAATAGCAATAACCCGCCTGAAGAACAACAAAGCGACGGGGGCCGATGGATTACCGGCCGAGCTATTCAAACACGGCGGCGAAGAACTGATAAGAAGCATGCATCAGCTTCTTTGTAAAATATGGTCGGACGAAAGCATGCCCAACGATTGGAATTTAAGTGTGCTCTGTCCAATCCACAAAAAGGGAGGCCTACAATCGTAACGTATCGCGTATAAGGTTCTATCGAGCGTAATGTGTGAAAGATTAAAGCCCACCGCCAACAAACTGATTGCACCTTATCAGTGTGGCTTTAGACCTGGCAAATAAACAATCGACCAGATATTCACCATGCGCCAAGTGTTGGAAAAGACCCGTGAAGAGAAGAATCGACACACATCAACTCTTCGTCGATTTCAAAGCTGCTTTCGACAGCCCGAAAAGGAGCTGCCTTTATGCCGTGATGTCTGAATTTAGTATCCCCGCAAATCTAATACGGCTGTGTATACTGACGTTTAACAACACCAAAAACTCCATCAAGATCGGGAAGGACCTCTCCGATCCGTTCGATACCAAACGAGGTTTCAGAAAAGGCGACTCCTTATCGTGCGACTTCTTCAATCTGCTGCAGGAGAAAATAATTCGTTATATGTTATAGCTTTATGTTAAGTTAGTTTATGTATATACATACCATATGGTTATGTATGCATATAAATATATCTTCTTCTTAATTGGCGTAAACACCGCTTACGCGATTATAGCTGAGTTAACAACAGCGCGCCAGTCGTTTCTTCTTTTCGCTACGTGGCGCCAATTGGATATTCCAAGCGTAGCCAGGTCCTTCTCCACCTGGTCCTTCCAACGGTGTGGAGGTCTTCCTCTTCCTCTTATGCCCCCGGCGGTTACTGCGTCGAATACTTTCGGAGCTGGAGTGTTTTCGTCTATCCGGACAACATGACCTAGCCAGCGTAGCCGCTGTCTTTTAATTCGCTGAACTATGTCAATGTCGTCGTAAATCTCGTACAGTTCATCGTTCCATCGAATGCGATATTCGCCGTGGCCAATGCGCAAAGGACCATAAATCTTTCGCAGAACTTTTCTCTCGAAAACTGTCAACGTCGACTCATCGGTTGATGTCAGATCCCAAGACTCTGCACCTTATAACATTCAAGCAAAGGTAGGTAAATAAAGAAAAAAAAACAAAGAAATAATAAAAGAACGAAAAGAAAAAAAAAGGTTTACATTTATGTATGCACAAATGTGCCGGTAACCATATGCATCTCCCGGCCGAAATACATAAAAGTATACACTTTTTTGCACATTTCATTTCCCTTATTCTTTCCTCACATTTAGACTACTTATTTATTTCATACATTTCTATGTATATAATTTAACTGATATACATACGTACTTACATAAATATATAAACATACGAAATGTCAGATTGCACCTGGCAACACTTAGTGTTGCCCTAGGCCAGAATATATATAGCAGCCTTCGTACATATTATTTATTACTATTTTTTCTGCGCTTTAATACATTTATGTGCGATTAGCAAATTGTTATATGTTACATTTTTACAATATACTTGTATATATAGTACATACATATATAGGAATTACCTAACTACAAGGGATACGAGCAAAACAAAACAAAAAGGAAATCATCATATGGTACATATAGAGCATATGCATATGCAAACATATGAAAATAAATAGACAAATACTATACAAACAATTTTACGTATTGTATTTTTCTTTCGCGTCCTTGATTCATTTGCAGATACAAATATGCAAAATAAGCGCGAGTGAACTGAAGACACTTCAAAAAATATTCAGTCGCATTAAAAAAAAAAATTATCGAACTTTTACATAAATAAAAACTTTAATCTTTTCATCAATCACATTATATATTTAATAAAAAATATATTTTTTTACAAAAAAAAAGTCTTTTGTTAACAAAGTTTTTAATTTATACTCTCTCAAAAATCTATTTAACTACATTGCTATAGAATTAATGCAATCTGACAAATCAAGAGAGGTTAAGCCAAAAACACCTCTATCATCAGAAATTCCGAAAATGGCTGATGAAGATAAACCACAAGGTACAGCTGCAGAAGCTACACGCTCAAAGCAGGGTATAAAACAAAAAAGATCAAAAGATCTTACAATATATAAGATATTGCACAAGATTTCAAGCTTCCCCTATTACCCGGAATTAGTTTTGAATATAAAACTAGAAAGTGTTAACAATCTATAGGCACGCCTTCTGGCAGCGTACGAAACAGTACTAGATACTGACGACGCAGAAATCCCAGAAAATACAAAAGCTTTGGCGACAGCCATGTGTGATAACTGCCGCGATTTGGTATTGTAACTACTCTTGGAGGAGGAGTAGTGGCTCTACTTGGCCATACTAAACTTATTTGTTCAGTTATCATTCCCTTAACCCGTACTAGAAAGGGAATGATAACTGAACAAATAAGTATAGTATGGCCAAGTAGAGCCACTACCCCCCCTCCCAGAGTAGTTACAATACCAAAAGAAGACCTAGATAAATGCATAAATCTAAAAGTACCAGCTTGTGGTACTGAAGTTTTTAATGGATGTTATGATCAATGGCCGTTCTTCCGGGACATGTTCACTGCCGTTTATACTTGTATAAACCATCCTAAACTCTCACAAGCACAAAAGTTTTACCATCTAAGGTACGAAACAAAAGAGAAAGCATTCAGTATCGTCAAGCGATACGCTTTAAAAGACAAAAATTTTAAGCTGGCTTGGGTAGCACTGGTGGAAAGATACGAAAATGGAAGGGTTATGATAGAAAACCCAATAAAAACTTTATTGCATTTACCAAAAATTCAAAATGAAACCAGCCAGGAGTTTCAAAAATTATACTCGACGGTGACCAATGGCTTCTACCTTCAATAATGTTTCAAGCTAAAATCCTCATTCAAGAATTGTGGCAAGATGGCTCTGAATGGGATGAATAGTTCAATTTGCTAACAACTTACATACTATATCAGAAATTCGAATCCCTCGATGGGTAAATTTCACCCCTAACATTAACGCAGAATTACACGATTTCTGTATATCTTCACACCTCTTGGTAGTCAAAGCCAAAGTTGCACCATTGAAGACACTCAGTCTGCCACGGCTTGAACTGAATGGTGCTCTTCTGTTAGCAAAATTAATTTCAATAGTCCAAACTCATCTCAAATTAAACGATCATAAAATGTATCTTTGGTTAGACTCAGAGATAGTTTTAGCATGGTTAGAAAAATCATCCTATACCTGGAAGACCTATATATCTAACCGAGTATCTCAGATCTTAAACTTAGTTGAACCAGCAAAATGGCTACATATTGCCAGTGCAGATAACCCACCGGATCTTGGGACAAGAGGTTGGAAGCCATTGCATCTCACTAGCAGTACACTCTGGTGGAACCGTCCCACATGGCTAACAGAATCACAAGAACTCTGGCCAAAGTCTTCCACTCGGAATATAATCAAAAAATTGCAAATTTTCATATCACTCCAGAAGAGGATGATATTCTCTACCGATTTTCATCATTTCCTAGAGCACTAAGAGTAGTCACTTACATGCACAAATTCACCTAAAGACTTGAACAAAACCAAATGATCCTTGCGTACAACTAATGCATTCCTACTTGCAAAATGCCAAACTTAGTCTCATCAGATACACTCAAACTCGCTATTTCAGTCGAGAGAAAACAAAGTTGCTCGAAAGACGACCACTCTAAAAGGGAAGCTCTCTTCTCGCCTTAAATCCATTCTCGGACACTAAGGGATTAACAAGGGCAAATGGAAGATTAGCGAACTCCAGCCTTAGTTATAACAAACGACATCCCATTATTATTCCAGAGAAATCCGGTTTTACTTACCTATTTCTAGCTTACACTGCATGGTGAGCATCGCTTATGCAACAAATGGTCCGTCAGGAATTCTATATACCGCGACTAAAGTCACAAATCCAAAGGACGATTTTCATGTGTAAACCATGTACCATGTACAAACACAAAATGCGTACGCAGATCATAGCAGCTTTACCACCTGAACGCTGCAATAATGCTCTACCCTTTACCATCACTGGGGTTGATTTTGCTGGACCTTTCCAGATAAAGGCCTCCATGTTAAGGTCTTCTTCATTTAGAAAAGGGTATGTGGCTGTCTTTGTATGTTTTACGACAAAGGCAGTACACCTCGAGCTTTGTTCAGATCTGACTACTGCGGCTTTTCTTGCAGCGTTTGCACGCTTTGTCGGACGACGCGGATTTCCTTCAAAAATAATGAGCGACAATAGGAAAAACTTTGTCGGAGACCAAAGAGCAATAGAGAAGGAGTTTATAAACTTCATGAAAGAAATCTCCCCTGAAATTGTTAACAAATATGCACCCTAAGGGGTCGATTGGCAGTTTATACATCCATGTTCCCCACACATATCAGGATCAAATGGTCCCATAAGAGTAGTCGATGTTCGAACATAAACCGGCATATTAACTCGACAAATCACCCAACTGTGTTTTCTTCCAAACAGCGAAGAACACCTGCAACCAAAACCGCAAAATAACTCGCAAAATCAATTGAAAAACGAATAATCAATACCGCGCATTCGTAAAATTCGAAATAAAATCGTTATAATTTAAGAGACAAAACAAACTCAAACAAGCGCGAATAAAATAAAATTATTATATGTATATCGATATGTATATGTACCCCCACAACCAAAAATAACCTAATTTCAAATTAAGGGCCAAAACACTTTCTAATATATATTCATATTTCCATAGAAATGGAAGTAGAAGACGTACAAATTATCCCCGAGACATTGAGCTCTGAAATCGCTACACCCAAAGCGTCAGCTGCACCCATTGCCGCTCCAGGGACGAGGGTTATGCGACCCCCGCCATCCGCCGCAGCAGTCAGGGAGATAAGAGAAAAGCTGCTATTGGAGCCACAGAGACCTCCATGTTGCAGCCTGTGCCATCGCCCAAAAGATGCACCATCTTACAGAGTAGGAAGCCCGCTCAAAGACAACAGGTTGCAAGAGCTCACGCGCTTTGCACGACCTGCCTTGCAGATGACCACGCCACCATAGAGTACTGGGCCGTAGGTGCCTGTCAATATTGCCAAAGGCCGAATCATACTCTGTTTCATCGATTTCCCAGCCGAGCCAATCCGTCGGAAAATTGCACCAACACCCGTACCAGACCAGGCAGCGATCCTATCCGGGTTGAGCGCTGTACTCAGTACACTGCACCAGCTGCAGAGGCTCCTAGCCGATTAATTCGCCTAGGGGGGCGGGATGTTCACATGAGTTATGAGCGTTCCGCAACATCCCACATCGCATCACATCACGTCACGTCACAACACCTCTTCACACAACAGTTCACAACACACACGCATCAAACACAGTACCTAACACAGCTCATTACTACAACACAACAATCACACGAACATCAACGAGACGACTCGTAATAATCTAATATTTACCACTCAAACTATCAAAAGGGGTTAGATCCGTACGAGATCCGCCTTCTTATCATTTCATGCGTGAAGCCAGACGTTCGATCGCAACAACCACCCCAATTTCTTTTGCTTGTTAAAACCGCCAAGTGCCGGAGTGACGTTTCGCAGTGGGTTTCGTGTAAAATAAAGTTTTCATATAGAAATTTAAAACATTTTTTACTATTAATTATTATTATTTGAGAATTTATAAAAATTGTATACAGTGTGTTTGTGTTGTGTGGAAATATACTATATCAAAAGTATATATCGAGTAAGTATACTAGTGTCACACGTTAACACTGACGATTTAACAAATGCCATTCGGCAAGTTTTATGTGAACAATTACCAATCTGGTAGAAACAGTATCAAACTCAAGCATTTGACTTTACTTTGGTATTTTGCATACTATTCGTAACAAAATAACTGGTAACACAGACAGTCATATAATGTTCCTTTAAATTGGAGTGCCATCTCCGAATGCCTCACGCTATACTATGCAGAAAAAGGGACTTGAGTACATTATAATACCAAATGGCGACCAAAGCACAAGGTTCTAACCAGTCTGTTGAAGATTTCCATCAGTCCGTTTATAAGCATTTATCTTTGATTGTTAATAAGATAGGTTGTATGGAATTAGTCAGGAAATCAGAACAACTAATGACCAAGCTGTACAAGGCCCTTGATACCTTTATTAGCGGATTATGTGGAGACCTTTTACATCTTCTCGGCATAAAAGAGGCTACAGATTTACAAATCGGATTATATTTATGTTTGAAGTTAGAGAATCAAACACACCATATCAATCATACGTAAAATAGAGGACAACAAAACGTATTTAGAAATCAACCCAATAGACCAATATTAGTACCACGCCAGGTTCCGACACCTAACCATTTACATTTTCAAGCTAGATTATTTCTTTCACCTAGAATTAGCACCCTGCAAAACCCAACTATGCATCCCAGACAATCAAATAATTTTTTTTAACAACCACAACAAAGGGAATATTTTACTAATGTAGGTAACCAATTCGCACAGAATCATAACGTACAACGACTAATATACAAACCATTTCATCCTACGGTTGCCAAACCACAACCGCGACCAGAACCGATAGACTGATGTCCACCCATGCGCACTACCAAAATAGCCAAACGACAAAGGAATTTTAGCATTCCGACAGACACTTACAAATAGATACAGAAGAACCAGTACCGTATATGTTAACAACAGCGTGCTAGTCATTTCTCCTTTTTGCTATGTGGGTCCAATTGGAGATTCCAAGCGAAGCCAGGTTCTACTCCACCTTGTCCCTCCAACGGAGTGGAGGTGGGTACTGTATCTCATACAGCTCCTCGTTCCATAAAATGCGGTATTCGCCGTGGCCAATGCGCGAAGAACATTTTCTCGAAAACTCTGTTGGCAAGAGTTATTCTGCGTTAGATTTCGATGCTGACATTATTGTTGATGTTATTACTGGCGACGACTGTTTGTTTGATGACGAGAGATATAGTATTTCGTTTTCAGTTGTTGATTTTCCAGGTCTACAGCCACACTGATAAGGTTCAATCAGTTTGTTGACGGTGGGTTTTAATCTTACACACAATACGCTCGATAGCCATTGTAGTTGTGGGGTCTACCTTTTTGCGGATTGGGCCCACTTAAATTCCAATTGTTAGGCATGCTTTCGTCCGACCATATTTTACAAAGAAGCTGATGCATGCTCCTTATCAGTTCTTCACCGCCGTGTTTGAATAGCTCGGCCGGCAATCCATCGGCCCCCGCCTCTTTTTGTTCTTCAGACAGGTAATTGCTATTCGAATTTCTTCATGATGCTATCCTCAACCTTTTCGCGATTTTATATTTAGAGTTCTTCGCCGAGTTAAAGTTGAGTACCGGGAAAAAGTTGACAATTTTACATGGTCCTTCGGGCTTAATTAATCACGACTCGCTGACAAAATCAACAAAAAAAAGTGCAGTGCAAAAAAAGTATAAAAAATCTTATATGTGTACGTGTACGTATAAATAGGGTTACCATATCGGCCTCAGTCAAAATCAGTCCCGTTGCATATGTAACTGGACAAATACTTGTGAAAATCCTTACAATGCATGTCTTTCAAGTTATATTGAACAAGTACAATATTCTTAACAGTCTCAACTGAGACGCTCGTTACCTCACTGTGTATTGATTAAGGAAAAAATACGCGGGCAATTTGCGTTGTGACCAGGGATAGACAACAAATACTGAACTATTATCAAGATTTCGGAAAACGACTCACCGTTCTTATTAGCTTGGAAGAATTGACACAGCTAGTCATTAACAGATTACGCAAAAAACTCGTCTGATATTTCTCGATCTCGTTTTTCGATTTCAAGAACGCATTCAAATTTGCCAAAGGATCGATCAATATGTTGTCGTCAATATGAACATTTTTCGAGTCTAAAAACATAATCGTCTCAACAACATGTTCATATTTCACTTTTGAATCAGGCTCAGACGAAAATTGCAAGCAACGAAATATTTTGAATTCGGAAAGTGATGCAGTCCACTTCAGTAAATAGCCCAACGATTCTCGATAAACCATGCAAATATTTTCTCGAAAGTTCGCACATCCTTCATGTTTTGCGATGTTGGCTAATCCATTAAATTGCGTTCTCATAAGATAGGTCGTATCAGCTGATTCGGCTTGAGGGTTTATGTTGCTTGCTGTTTCAGCTATTAGGCGAAAAAAATTGCCCGTTCCGGATTCGGATTCCGTTTATGAAATATAATAGTTGTGAACACACCGGTGATTAATAAATTATATAAGTAAATTCCGCAAATTCAAGTCGAGACATGTGAGTGACATATGATGCAGTCGCATTTCCATGTGTATCATATGGTGTGCGTTCCAAAACTCAACCGAGTTTGAATCTCGCAGGAATTTTATACCGAAATAAACCAAACGTACGTAAGAGAAAAAAAGGGCAAAAGTGCAGTTAAAAATAAAAACAAAAAAGTGAGGTGACAAAACTATGCGAAAAATAAAATGCCCGAAGGATGTACTTGCGTCCCACGTACTTTGTGTACAGCTGCTGTACATCGTGTATTAACATTTATAGCTGGGCTCTAAGCTGCCGGTGGGGTCGGCAGGTCGCGGATAGCCGGACGGCCTGTAGTAGCAGGTTAGTTGCGAAATCAGTTTAAACGAATAAGCAATCCCCGACGATGAGCGACAGGAGTGGAGCATGCGGTATAAAAGCTAGCAAATCCGTTGAAGCTCCTGTGACTGTGGCGAACCGACACCACCTCTTAGAAATATGTGTCCCCCTCAACACGCATAGGCTGAGTAGGATGAGTAATACAAAAATCCAGGTGCGACGGAACCATAATGGGCGGCTCCCTGGTCAGCGTCTATTCACCAGGTTAGGTGCGGCTGTTAAAAGAATCTAAAGTTGACCGGTACACAACGTGGCGCACTGGGAGTCCCTCGAAACCTTAACAACGACTTCTTCGTTGTTAGTGTGAAAAGGGTGATGTGAGCTTGCTCTACCGAGGTTGCTCTGCTCAAGAAGTGTGCATTGGGCGTAGGATTAGTAGCCTGCGCTGCCCAGGGCGAGCGCCGGTCCGTCCGTGTTTTCCGGGACTGGTAAAGCGAAGGACAGGCCTCAGGAAACTGGGGTAGGGGCAGTGTCCCCGAGGGTACACCTGTTCCTTTCTATTTCGGCCCGCCCCTCTGCACACGATGCGCTGGTAAAACAAACATATGGAGCTTATTACGAGAAACAAAAATAACAATAACAACAGCAGCAACATCTCAGGAATAATAGGAAGCTTGAGTGAAAATAATAATAACGTGCATTCTTCCCAGAATTCGGCGATAATGGATACAGACCCCTTTAAGAGGGCACCAAAACTGGGTAGGTCCCCGATAAAAAACCTTGGTGTTGAAAAAGCTTTGAGAGCGAGGTCATCACCATCAGCGTTGGGCGACACCACTCCCTTGGCAAAGGCGATACAACCTCGTGGAGACTGTATGGCTGAACTAGAGAATGCGATCAAGAAGCTGATTGAAACAATGCGCCCACCCCAGCGGACTATCAACAACACCATGCGAGATCTTCTCGGTGTGATAGCAAAATTACATGCTCAGGAAGAGCACACTGCAAATAAAGAAGCACGACGAAGTTTTCTCGTCAACCAACAACCGGAGAGAATACACCAAAGAAGCCTCGCCACGAGGTTCAACCAAAGCGAAGAACACCGCCGAAGAAAAATAAAACCACCCATAGGGAATGGCCGAGTAAGCCTGAAGTTCCCTTGAACAAAGAAACAAAGAGTGATAACTCCATCAAAGACAATGATAAAGAAAAGGGAAACAAGATGATTGAATTGCAGTCAAACGTAAGCAACAAAAGAAGGCACCACATAAGCCGCCACCTCGACCTGATGCAATAGTCATTGAAAAAACAGGTGACATGTCATATAGCGACATCCTAAGGACAGTTAGGAAAAATGATACACTGCAGAAGCTAGGGGAAAATGTAACAAAAATCAGAAAGACGGCCAAAGGACAAATCCTGCTAGAGTTGAAAGAGGCACACATGACGAGCACAGGGATTTTCAAGACCGAAATAAGCAAAGTACTGAGAGAAAATGCACAGATAAAAGCTTTAACTCACAAGGTCATGCTATAAATACGTGACCTCGACGAAATCACGACTAAAGAGGACATTGCCGAGTCTATACGACGACAAATAACTGGGTTGAGTAGTTTTGATGAAAACTCGATCAAGAGTATCAGATCAGCGTACTTAGGAACCCAAACTGCAGTGGTAAGCCTACACGCGCTGGAGGCAAGAATACTTGAAGACGCACACAAAATCAAAATAGGTTGGGTAGTGTGCAGAATAAGGGCGAAACAAAATCTCAAGAGGTGCTACAGATGTCTTGAGTACGGTCATCTGGCGAAAACTTGCAACAATCCTGATGATAGGAGCCAGTGCTGTGCCAAGTGTGGAGAAAGTGGACACTTTGCGAAGTCGTGCGACAAGAACCCGTCGTGTAGTGCATGCAAGAAAAAGGGCAGGGAAAACACCGACCACCAAATTGGTAGTAAAAAGTATCCTCTCTACCAAGAAGCATGTAGAAACAGCAGAAAATGAGAGTCATGCAACTCAACCTCAATCACTGTGAGGCTGCACAAGAACTTCTTAAGCAGACGGTTTATGAGGAAAAGGTCGATGTAGCTATATTCAGTGAACAGTATAAAAATATAACCGACGCAACATGGATCTCTGACGACACGAAAAAAGCTGCCATATGGGCATGTGGAGGTAAAGTCATTCAAGATAAACCGCTATTAGGGAAATGTTTCTACACTCGAGCGAAAGTCTCTGGGATCAACTTCTACAATTGCTACATACAACCAAGCATATCGCAGAGTGACTTTGATAAAATCCTTGACGAACTGGTCACAGAAGTTTTATCAACTACGAGGAACGTGGTCGCGGGCGATTTTAATGTTTAGGCGATGGATTGAGGTAGCATCTGTACAAATAGGCGTGGAGATGCCTTACTAAAGGCATTCTCGTCGCTAGACATGGTGTTACTGAACACCGGCAACCAGAACACCTTCGAGAAGAACGACCGTAGCTCCGTTATCGACATAACCTTCGCTAGCAGCTCTCTGGCGCGGACAACAAATTGGCAAGTGTGTGACCTTTACACACACAGTGATCATTATGCAATCATGTTTGAAAACCAAGACTCAGCGAACAATCGAAGGAGAGTGCCCACTAAGATAAGACGAAGCAAAGGATGGAAAATTGAAATTCTTGACATCGAACTAGTCAAGCTCTCATTAGATGATAATCTAACATGCCAAGAAGACATAGATAGACAGACGGAAATGTTAGTGAGGTACGTTTGTAAAGCATGCGACGCTTCTATGACTAGAAAGAAAAATGGCACCCATAGAAAGCCTGTTTACTGGTGGAGTGAGGAGATCGACACATTAAGAAAGGAATGCCATAAAGCGAGAAGGAGGTGTCAAAGGAGTCGGGGACTCACGGAGCAAACGCAATTACGTGCATGCTTCAAAAGAAAACGAAGCGATTTTAAAAAAGCAATTAAAAAAAGTAAATCTTGCTGCTTTAAAGAACTTTGCGGAAAAATCGATGAAAACCCATGGGGTGATGCTTACAAGCTGGTAATGAAGAAAATAAGAGGTAGCAAAGGACAAGCACCAACGTGCCCAGCACTACTGAAAACCGTTGTGGAGACCTTATTCCCCGCACAGCCCCCAGAGAACCAAACGGTTAGCATGCAAGAACCTGCTGAAACAGAAGATACAATAGTCACTGATGTGGAAGTTATAGAAACAGCAGAGGGATTTGGCAATGCCAAAGCACCAGGCGTGGATGGTATTCCTAATAAGGCCTTAAAGATTGCCATTAAGCACAATACGAGACCATTCACAGAATTGCTTACGCGATGTTTACAAAAAGGTGTATTCCCAAAAACCTGGAAAAAGCAGAGACTGGTCTTGTTGCATAAACCATATAAACCAGCCGGAGAACCCAATTCATACCGACCACTCTTTATGTTGGATACGATGGGCAAGATACTAGAGCGGATAATCTGTGCACGATTAGAGCTGCATTTAGAAAAAGAAGATAAGAAAGGTCTGTCCGACAATCAGTATGGATTCCGCAAGCATAGATCAACCACTGATGCAATCAAGAAGCTTACCGGCACAGCTAACAAGGCAATAGAAGGTACCAGATGGCTGTATGGTGCAAAGGAATACTGCGCAGTAGTCACGTTGGACGTTAAAAACCCGTTCAACTCGGCATATTGGCCCCATATTATAAGTGCACTAGAACGTAAAGAAACCCCAGCTTACTTGGTTAAGATCATATCCAGCTACCTGTCTGACCGGCTGTTACTGTACGATACGGATGACGGACAAAAAAAGTATGAGGTAACGGGCGGAGTTCCGCAAGGCTCGGTGCTTGGCCCATTGTTGTGGAATGTGTTGTATGACGGGGTACTGCGTCTCCCACTCCCGAAGCAGGTGCAGATCATCGGGTACGCGGATGATATTGCCATAACCGCAGTGGCAAAAGAACTTGGCCAACTCGAAAACCTCTGCAATCATGCAGCGACGGCAATCAAAGACTGGCTTACGGTAACAAGCCTCCAACTCGCTGAACAAAAAACAGAAGCTATGCTGATCACAAGTAGGAAAAAACCCGTAGACATCAAACTAAATATCGACGGTCATACCATCGTGACACAGAAGTCGCTGAAGTATTTAGGAGTACTGATAGACAATAGACTCAGCTACAAAGAGCACATTGAAAAGGCATGTGAAAAAGCAGCAAGTGCAACGGCCGCCCTTGCAAGAATAATGGCCAACTTCGGTGGACCAAGCCAAAATAGCCGTATGCTACTGGCCAAAGTGAGCCAATCAATTATGATGTACGCAGCGCCCATATGGGGACCAGCACTACAGCAAAAGACGTATGCTAGGAAAGCGAATTCTGCAATGCGGCTCAGTGCCATTAGAGTCACATGTGCATTTCGTACGGTATCCCACGAAGCGGCTGGTATCTTAGCAGGCATCATGCCACCAGATATAAGGGCTACGGAACTCAAAAGAGTAAATGACAGGTCTACAAGTCTGGGCAGGCGACAAACGGCTGAAGAACGGAAGGATGAGAGGCAAACAAGCCTCGATGAGTGGCAGAAACGATGGGATGCAGCTACGACGGGAAGATGGACCCACAGACTTATTGGAAGTGTGCAAGAATGGATAGAGAGGAAACATGGAGAAACAGATTTCTACCTGACGCAGTTTCTGACGGGGCACGGGTGTTTTAGGGAGTATCTTCATAAGCATGGACATGACGACGGGACGAATTGTTCCTTCTGCGACAGCAGCGGAGAAAACGCGCTGCACATCTTCTTTTTCTGCCAACGGTATGAAAAGGAGAGAGCTGATCTACAGAAACTGACAACGGAAAGAGTGACACCGGATAACATCGTGCGATGCATGACTGAATCGAAAGAAGTGTGGGATAGTGTGAAAGAGTGGTGTGCTATAGCTCTGAAATAGCTAAGAAGGAAAGAGTGGCAACGGAGAGAAATCAGAAGGATGAATGAGGAGTAGGTCTGAATGGCGTGACTGATGAGCCGAATGGCTAAGCTTGGCCTCACGATGTTATGCTTAACGGCGGTTCCGTGGGGCAAATAAACAAGCAAAGACAATGGAGTTAAGGGTTTAGTACGTAGGCGTATTGGTCTCCGCTTCAGTGACCAATACGAATCGTGCATACCGTCCGGAGAAATGACGGTATCTTTCGAAGATTCCCCCTCCAAAATCAAAAACAAAACAACAAAAAAAAAATCCCCAACTGAAGGAGTGCAGTGAAGTGCTGTGACATTAAAATAGGTACACATACGTGTACAAGCATATACAACAGAATATCGTAAAAAAGAAAAATTTCGCAAACGCAAACGGTCGCGATACACACAAACAAAAAACGGCAATAAATTAATAAAACGGACCACACAAATAACCCACAAATAAAAATCATTTAAAAAAAAGCAAACAGCTCACCCAAAACATGACAGCGAAGCAGGATATGCCTCTCCTCGGCCCTCCAAAAAGGCCTGGTTCCACCGTAACACATCACTTCTTGCTAAAGTAACATCTGGATATGAAATCGTTTCGCCGTACACGATATTCAAATCCATTTTGAGGTCGTTCTTCAAACAGTGAATATGTGCGACAAGCAAGCGGAAAATTGTTCGCCCGCGATCTTTCCTATTCGACGACACGAGAAAATGAGATTTTGTGTGCACACAGCGCCATACACGACATTCTTGTGTGCGCACCGATCGTAAGAAATCAAACATTTTCGCGAACATGGATTGGTATGCGCACAAGCCCATACACGAGTACACCGCAATCGCACACATACGGATCGAATGCACATGTGTGTCGAGTATGGCCACTTTAAGCCTGCTTAATCATAAAAAACGTCTCTGTTGCAGATTTTCCGAGTTTCTTACTTTATGAATGAGTTATTTAATAGTTTTAATACAAATGAACTTTTGCTATTATCTTTAATTAGGTTATTTAGTTCTTTATAATTAGAGATATATGAAAGTATAATAAGTAGAGGCCTCGGTTCATACTTCGGATTTTCATTTATAGCTGTGTGGTTTTCACCGTTCGAGAATAAAGTATTTTTTTTTTTATGATCACTTGTGGTGAAACTTTGGCTTTACACTTTTTATTAGACCTTTTGTTTTTCTTTAAAATTCAATTTGAACCCATACCTACTTCTTCTTCATCAGTTTCGTATTGTGATCGACAATAATTAGGCACAAGTGGGCGATTACTTTGTTATTTAAGCTTCTGATTTTTACTTTTCAATTGTTCGCGTAATTGTTCTTATTCTTCCAATTTTTGCTTCAACTCATCTATTTCGAAAACTAATTTTTTTGGGTCTTGTTGGTACTTCGTGATCCCTTACAGTGGGCGGGATAAGAAGCATAATATAGTCATGTTTTATATGATTATTGTATAAGGGCTTATTCGTAGGTCAGGTGAGATAGCAATAGTTAGTTTTTTTTTTGTTTTCGGAGGGGGAATCTTCTAAAGATACTGCCAGGGTGAGACTGGTAGCATGCACGAATCATATTGTTCGCTAGAGTACACCTCTTTCGGGACCGCGCCCAGACAGTGTTAAATCACTATGTTGGACTTGCGAAACAGTATGCCTACGTACTAAACCCTTAACTCCGGCTGCTGTAGCTTGTATTCGGACCTGCGTGACCGCCGTTAAGCACTACTTCGCAGGACCAATAGTTAGTAAAAATAAATATGTGGCAACTACCAGATGAAGCGTTTACAAGTTCAGTGTATACTTTTAGGCTAATCTAGTACAGGCAGAGAACGTAAATTATAGACAGAGAACGTTTACAATAGAGAAGGTTCACGGCGCGATGAACGTAAAAATATTTTTGGCTAACTCGGTCGAGATGGAGCTCGGCAGCTGAAATTTTAACATTTTCGCTTGAACAGAGCTGAACGTGGAATAAAAATTATGCTCAAAACTAACAGACGTACATACGTTCTCTCTTTTGCTTATATTTTTATACGTTTATATGCAAACATGTGTATTCATATGAATTCTTTTTGGGCAATTAAATTACTTTTCAGAGCAATATTCGTAGTTAATGTGAAAATAAAGCCTATTTTTTAATTATTTTTTGTATTTGATTTATTCATACTTACATATGTATGTATTTATATAACAAACTATCATAATATTACTTAAAAAGGGAAATACATATATTACAATAGTGATAAAAGAACATTCATCGTATATTTTATCATTCAAAACTTATATTCACATGTGTCATGACCATATGTGTTTATGTTCGCTTTCGCGAATTCAATTCATATTATCTTCTTCTTCTTGATTGGCTTGACACCGCTTACGCGATTATAGCCGAGTTAACAACAGCGCGCCAGTCGTTTCTTCTTTTCGCTACGTGGGGGCAATTGGATATTCCAAGCGAAGCCAAGCCCTTCTCCACTTGGTCCTTCCAACGGAGTGGAGGTCTTCCTCTTCCTCTGCTTCCCCCGGCGGGTACTGCGTCGAATACTTTCAGAGCTGGAGTGTTTTCGTCCATCCGGACAACACGACCTAGCCAGCGTAGCCGCTGTCTTTTAATTTGCTGAACTATGTCAATGTCGTCGTATATCTCGTACAGCTCATCGTTCCATCGAATGCGATATTCGCCTTGGGTAACGCGCAAAGGACCATAAATCTTTCGCAGAACTTTTCTCTCGAAAACTCGCAACGTCGACTCATCCGTTGTTGACATCGTCCAAGACTCTACACCATATAGCAGGATGGGAATTATGAGTGACTTATAGAGTTTGGTTTTTGTTTGTCGCGAGAGGACTTTGCTTCTCAATTGCCTACTCAGTCCGAAGTAACACTTGTTGGCAAGAGTTATTCTGCGTTGGATTTCTAGGCTGACATGGTTGGTGGTGTTTACGCTGGTTCCAAGATAGACGAAATTATCTACAACTTCAAAGTTATGACTGTCAACAGTGACGTGAGTGCCAAGTCGCGAGCGCGACGACTGTTTGTTTGATGACAGGAGATATTTCGTCTGCCAGACCCATTTATTTTGCTTCCTTGTCCAGCCTGGAGAAAGCAGAACTGACGGCGCGGTTGTTGAGGCCGATGATATCAATATCATCGGCATACGCCAGGAGCTGTACACTCTTATAGAAGATGGTACCTTCTCTATTTAGTTCTGCAGCTCGAACTATTTTCTCCAAAAACAGGTTGAAAAAGTCGGACGATAGGGAATCGCCTTGTCTGAAACCTCGCTTGGTATCGAACGGCTCAGAGAGGTCCTTCCCGATTCTAACGGAGCTTTTGGTGTTGCTCAACGTCAGCTTACACAGCCGTATTAGTTTTGCGGGAATACCAAATTCAGACATCGCGGCATAAAGGCAGCTCCTTTTCGTGCTGTCGAAAGCAGCTTTGAAATCGACGAAGAGGTGGTGTGTGTCGATTCTCCTTTCACGGGTCTTTTCCAAGATTTGGCGCATGGTGAATATCTGGTCGGTTGTTGATTTGTCAGGTCTATAGCCACACTGATAAGGTCCAGTCAGTTTATCACTTATCAATAATAACATGCGCGCGCTGCTCATATGTACATACATAAATATGGGCGCATGACATTGGTACACAAATAATGCATGTAGATATGTCACCCCCAAAAATTACAAAACAAGAATTGTCTCAAATAGCATCAGCAGCGTCACAAGTCAATAGGCATGGCAGCCAAATAGTCGATGCCCAAATTTGTAGAAAAACACACAACAAAAACTTTTTCATTAATGAATGCAAACGCATTTTCAACAGGCAAACTCGCATCATTCATAAAAGCAAACACCATTACACATCCCCGAGCATGCCTTTGCCTACAAGCGTCTTTACAGCACATAACCGGGATTGACTGTATTTGTGAAGGAATATAAAAAATATTTTTACGCGGCTGGCAAAAATCTGCGTCGATATGTATGCACGCTCATACATCTTCATACATATTTACGCAAGTTCGTAGTCATGCCACCTATGTATGTAAATATATTCACTTATGTCTACATACCACATTTTATCGATATTGAGTTGCTTCAAATCATTAATTTAACATATTTAAGTTAATTAACCTTCTTCATCTTACTGATGTATATAAAGCTAATGATATAAAGCCATGACGGCAGTGCATTTGGAAGAATTCCACAATCTTATATATTATTAAGATTTTTGTGAGCACGGAAAAATATTTTAGAATTGCCAAATATTAGCCGTGTTTTATTTGACCACCACAAGCTAATAGCTAAATCATGGACAAATAAAACGCATTTAGCTTATTTCACATTTTCGCTTAAATATGAACTATGTTGGCAACGCGGGAAATAACAATCATTGAAAGTTTTACAGCACTCTTTAATGAATCAAAAATAGAAAAGCTACTTGATTTCATAACGAATACATATTGTTTTATTTAACGGAGTTATATAATCAAGCTTATTATAAAATGAACATTTTTTACATACAAATCTTGAACAAATGCATACGTATGTATGTGTTTATATAAAACAAATATGTTGTAAAATTATAAATAATTTTATTATTTGATATTGAAAATGGAAAATGTTGCTCTAAAGTGCATTTTAAAATTAATAAAATTAAAATTTATTCATTTCTTCGTGTTAAAGTTGTAAGCAACGAACGGCGATCTCCACTTGCTTCTCTCGCCAGCTCATTAGCAGGTTCTGGCTCCGGTTCGGCACTTTCAATTTGAGTGTCAATAATTGTTTCGTCGTTTGTAATAATACATATATTGTGCATAATGCATGCACTTGCAACTAAATTCAAAATTTCAGTGCTTCAAATGCATTTTCAACAACTATTCTTGCTGAAGAATGTGTTTTGTTAAAGCTGATTTGATTAGCGTTAACGAACCCTAATCTTTAAACACCGGTATGAGGTAATTTCAAAATATATATGTTTGTCTGGTATTTGTTTCCTTTGAAAAAACTTGCGACTTGTTTCTTCCAACGCATCTCCAGTCGGCCACTTAACAAACTCATGGTCTATTGAGATAACCCACGCGACAACCCTTCGTAGCAAAACGGGTTCGTTCACTTTCTTCATATCTTCCTGCAAAAAATACTCATACAGAGAAGTCTAATAACAAAAACAAAGCATACCTATTAAGTCGAACTTGATTCATCCTTTTCATCATTTGAATTTGTGTACTATGTACCAAGCAATTGGAAAACACAAAAAATTTAATTTTGTCTTAATATTAATTTAAAATCCCTACTTACCGCATATTTTATAAAATTTTCCATTTCGTGCACTTCTATACTTTTCATTTATATATTTTTCATTTGTTTACATTTTTATCTGTCAAAATGAGGGTTGTCGCTAATGCCAACTACTTTTTTTGAGAAAACTCATAGCTATTGTGAATGAAAAAAGCATTTTAACTGGCAATGCCTCTAGTCCAATATACAAGCTATGAAAGCTTATGACAAGCCAGCGTAATTATGTTGGCTAAGTCTTCCATACAAAATAAGCTAAAAGCTTAATTGGCTGGTCAAATAAAACACGCCTATTACACTGTGGAACATTTTTGGGATTATTGTCTGGGGGTGAGAAATTTCAAGTCCAGTACAGTAAAACCCTTTTAAATTTTTTTTCTTATCTTGATGTTTTTTCGCTTAGTTGTAACATTTTGGCAAAAACGTAGTTTAACATAACTCGCGAACCACTTGTCCGATTTTGATGAAACAAATTTAAAAAATTAAGAATTAAAATTTGTTTTTATTTGTTTTTATTCAAAAAAGTATAATTTGTCGCCTTGTTTTTTACAAATTTTCCCCAATAACTCCAGACTTCTGGCCATAAACTACTAAAAAAATAAAGTAAACATTTTTATAATTTTTGGTTTTTTTTTTATTTATTTATTTTTATTTATTTTAATAAATATTGCCTAGACTTTTTCAATGGTGGTTGTTCGGGACTAGTGGCATCGCATTCATCTCGGGTAAATTAGTTTCAAAAACAAGAAAACTTCATCTCTTTTGGCGACAGTTTTGCTAAAATTCTTAACAATTCCAAGTTTAATATGCAGTGGCAGCAATATCTTCTCCTTCGGCACTAGAGGCTAACGAATAATATTGGCCCTTTGTAACCTGCTGTGCTCTCTGAGTTTCCATCCGTGGCATGCATATTGATCACCGGAAAATCGTGTGTCCCAATCGCACAAAAAGCACATATATTTTATATAGCCGCTTTGAAGACCGCAAAGCATTGCTACAACTTTTAAATCGCAGCATATGCGCCACATATGTTTGGCGTAGTTAACCATTTTTAAAATATTTTCCAGTCCATCATTTGTTTCTTTCGTTTCTGTACTATAGGCGATTGGAACTGAAGGTTTTTTATTGGTCTTATGCAGTAAAACCGCTTTCAAGCTGAGTTTTGAACTGTCAATAAATAATCTTCATTCATCTGCTTCATATTTTATTTCCATTGCGTTCATCAATTTTCTTACATCCGGGCAATATGCAGAAGTTTTTTCATCATTCACAAGGAATAAACTTTGGAGTGTTGCCTGACGACTTCGATAAGCTGTGACTTTCACACTGGGTGCCCGATTTATGCTGTGTTAATTCCAACTTGGCATCAATTGAATCAAGCTTATTTTGATTTATTAAAATTGGCTCATTGGATACTGATGGCTCATATGGGGGATCATCACGTGCGTGATATGTCGGAGCAGTCGTAAAAGAGAAAATATCTGGGAAAGAAGCTTTTGGCACAGGAATGTGGTCCGAATGAGGCAATGGTGTTGCGGCACTTGCAACACCAACGGAGTTATACGATTTTCTTATCCTTTTTGCGGATCCTTTATTCGCACATGCATAGCAATTCAATGGATTGTGACCTTCGCCAGGATTAGTCCAAGTCATTGGGATACCGAATGGCATACTTTCACGTCTTCTATTTTTCCAATCCATTAGACGGTTGTAGCAGCTTTTACACACTATATTTGGTACCCAATTTTCGTCATCTCGTATGTTTGAACAAAATCAGTACTGAAATTTCCCCTTTTTTATGTGTTGAGACATATTGACCACAGCAGTAGCAAAATCTATTTATATCTGGCTTGCACAGTTCCATATTTTGTTCTCTTTTGTTCACTTTTAAAAAATTTGAGAATTTGTTGAATGACAAAAATCACAGAACCAGTGTGAGGAAGAGAAGAAGTATAATGACAATGCATGTTTTATGTTAACATTACAGAACCAGTTTTGTTGGATTTTATATGAATTAAGAAAAATATATATTTAAATTTTTAGGAAAAAAATACTTTTTTCCTTTCATACATTCATTTTTAACTTCGAAAGTGTTGCACATATAGGAAAACGGTATAGAACAGATTAGAGAAACTGTAATTCTTAATTTTTCTAAATTTGTTTCATCAAAATCGGACAAGTGTTTCGCGAGTTATATTAAACTACGTTTTTGCCAAAATGTTACAACTAAGCGAAAAAACATCAAGATAAGGAAAAAATTTAAAAGGTCATAAAAAAAAACTGACACATACGAACGCCAAGCCCTTTGTGGGTTTTACTATACTGACCTAGTACCATCACCCAAACTTGGAATTTCTCACCCCCCAGATTAGCTGTTGTACTGTGTTATAAATCAACAGCTATGTTGCCACTTTTCTCACTTCTTTCTGTGAAGAAACATGAGAAAGTTGTTCAATTTATGATTTTTAGCATTTGCCATCGTCGCGAAAAGACGCTTGTTAGCAAAGGCATTCTCGGGGAGATGTAATAGTGTTTGTTTTTATGAATGATGCGAGTTTGCCTGTTGAAAGTGAGCTTGTGTTCATGAATGAAAATGTTGTTGTTGTGTGTTTTTCTACAAATTTGGGCATTGACTATTTGGCTGCCATATCGACTTGTGACGCTGCTGATGCTATTTGGGACAATTGTTGTTTTGTAATTTTTGCGGGTGACATATTTGCATGTGTACGCATATGTATACAAGTATGTATGTAGATTTGTGTATGCGTTACCCAGCAAAACTTGCGTGACCGAAACTCCAATACATTTACACAATTTTTACTTGTCACTAACACTCCCTCACAAATCTTTGAAATGAGTAAGAAGTCAATCTATTGTGTCTTTTGTTTGTTTTATATTATAAGCTCTTCACTCAACAGATGTTAAGCAAAAATAAAACAAAAGAAGACAAACAAATTTTTTTATCTGTCACCGCTTATTGAAAACGATGGATGTGAAAGCGTACAGCATGATACCGTGAATTTGACGTTTGCTTGTTCGTTGTGACAAATTTAATTCGAAGAAAAAAAGAATTCGGTTACAAACGCGTCGATAATTGAGAATTATGCAGATTTTTGCTTGTGCATATTTATGCAAATAATTGTGTTTCTTTAATATTTGTGAATATTTTGTGTCTTCAAGTGCAATAATATTTGGAAAAAGGGTGAGTAAAACAAATACTAATTCAATACGAAGAAAAATACATTTAGTGCATATATGAGCCGGGAAAAAAAGGCTTTTAATCTTAGTGCATCTAAATTTGTGAAAAAGATGTAAATTTTGATTGTGTTCCTGATGTGGAGGAATGCCGTTCACTAAGCTCCCTTGATTTTTCTTCAAATAGCAGTGAAAGCTATGTTAGTGATAGGAATAATAGCGATTGCGAAATTTTAAAAGTGGTAAAAAATAATTCATTTAGTTTAGAATTAAAAGCTTGGGCTTTAAGAAATAGGGTATCCCATAATACAGTAACCGATCTTCTGCAAACGTTGCGAAAAATAGGTTGCACAGATTTACCTCTAACGGCTAAAAGTCTCTTAGGTACCAGCCGAAAAAACGTAAATATTCAAACGATTCCAAGTGGAACTTTTTTATATAGAGGAACTTAAAATCATTTTGAGAGAAATTCATTTCCTCAACTTGAAAATGAAAATAATATTGTGCTAGATTTTTCTATTCCACATCAGGGCAAGTTTCTTCTAATTCCGATTTTACTTCATCTATTTCATGAATTTTGAAATTAGTACCACTGTAATTATTGTATCCCGGTGGTATTTTATTATTTTATGTTAAGTTATTTAAAATGAATTTTGATGCTGCTCAATTTTTATTTCTTAATCAGATGGATTCACCAGCGCTTTTTGATGACACCTATTTGGAGGAATGCCCAACAACTTCTTCGACTCCCGTAAAAGGTGCATGTAAAATTGTCATTTTAGTTTTCAGTTTATTTTTACGCATTCGTTAGTGTTGAACAATTGACATTTAAATGGAAGAAATTCAACATTTCTGGTTGCTACAACTCAGAGGCAAGCTTCTCAAAACAACAAGGAAACAAGTTGCCTGTGGATGGAAATGGTAATCCAATATATTGTTAAAATGCATTTCTTAAAATTTTTTACTTTATTATGTTTACACCTTTTTCAGATGTTTTTAACATGTTAAAAACTATTTCCACCCAACTACAAAAGTTGTCATCTGTACACTGACGAATTCCTGACTTTGTGTAACTGGGACGGTAGGGGAGGCAAGCAAGCGCTATCAGAGTTTCCGTTGTCCAACATATAATATGGTAAATTTTATACATACATATTACCTACAAAGTTGTATTTTAAATTGATTTTTCATTACATTTTCTATAGATTCTTTCATCACTTGTGGACTTGCAAATTTCGAGCAACAAATGCGGAAGTCCATCGAAATGAGACACCATAGATTTAAGCGAAAAAAATGTAGAAAGCGAAAAGCTGAAGAATGATAACATTGTAATAATTTTTTACACATATGTATATGTATATATTATTTTTGTATCTATGTAATAATTTATTGAAATAGTTTTTATATTATTAAAAAAAATGTCAAAAGATGAAGGAAATGAATTTAATGTAAATTTAAATAAAATTATTTTGTTATTAAAATTAATTAAAAAAAATATATTTTATAAAAAAAATCTTTATATTTTAGGGTTTGAAGGAATGACAAGCGAGTGGTTTACCCACTAGGCTATTGCAGAATGCACCGTCACGCTTTCCTGAAACCAGTTTTGTTGATTTATACCAAATTTAATGAAAGTGTGAGAAAGAAGGATATAGTTTTATTACAGCAGAAAATATGTGAGCGAGAAGGTGATACAAGATCACATGTATATAAAAGTTTTGGGAGCTTTTTTGATTCGCCTTTAAGAACGTGATAAGAAAAAGTGACAATTAAACCGGCACGCGTTACCGGCATGTCACTAGGTAACATGACCGTCACTGTTCTAACTGGGTATTTGTGTACCAATGTTATACGCACATATTTATGTATGTACATATGAGCAACGCGCACATGTTATTATTGATGTGATAATATGATTTGAATTTGCGAAAGCGACCATAAACACATATGGTCATGACACATGTGAATATATGTATGTAAGTTTTGAATGATAAAATATACGATTAATGTGCATTTATCACTAATGTAACATACTTCATTTTTTTAATAATATTATGATTGTTTGTTATATACATATACACATAAGTATGAATATATCAAATACAAAAAATAATTTAAAAATAGGCCTTATTTTCCCATTAACTACGAATATTGCTTTGAAAAGGTTAATTAATTCAAATGTATTCATAAATATGCACAAAAAGAATTCATATGAATACACATGTTTGCATATAAACGTGTAAAAATATAAGAAAAAGAGCTAACATACGTCTGTAACAGCAATATATAGTTTTGAGCATAAAAAATGTTGCAGTGGTGAAACTCCTCCATCTCGACCGAGTTAGCCAAAAATATTTTTACGTTCTTCGCGCCGTGAACCCTCTCTATTATAAACGTTCTCTGTTATAGAGAAGGTTCACGATTAGGGATATTTCACTTTTGGGATATTTACTGTTTTGGATGAGCGTGTTTCACCGCACCACAGAAAAATTATTAGCGTATTTCACCACATTTAACTCCAGGGGCACGAAAATAGCAGAATTGAGTAATTTCAGTGTTAAATGAAAAAAGCTATGCTATTTCCAATGTTAAGGAATATACGCTTACAGATTCGCATATTTACAATGCGCAAACGACTTTGCATATAATATATATACATACATATGTATATTTTATATCCGAGCACACTAGCATGTACATATGTACGTACAAATTGAACTATTCATGACGAATTCCTTAACATCTTTTGAAACATACATATAAAAAAATCATGTTTGTATTATTACCTAATTACTTAATTAACGTAGGTTTTATAAGTTATATATGTAAGTTAATGAGGGCCTCCGCATAGCAACCTTACCATAGCTGTAAATAACATTGAATCTTTGCATTTTGCTATTACAACGAATTTGATATGCTTTTTCCGTTCTGAATCCAATAATCCATTCTTATCAAAACAATATCGCTCGCCCTCACAAGAAGGCATAACAATAACAATTGTAAAGAAAACAGAACGCTTAACGTTCTGCTGGAATATGCTGAAACAGCTAATATTGTAATTAACTCTTTCTTTGTTCTGGATTCAATCAAGCTGATGCTTACACTTCAGCTTTAGCTTCAACTTTAAGTAAATAAGACCAAAATGTTTAAATATTAGTATTTCGGAAATAAAGATTTGATTTGTATCTGGCAATCCACTAGAACCACACGTGTTCTTATTTCATCTGCGCGTTCGCGGATATAAAATATATACTATATTTATACCCCGAACAGGGTATATCCAGTTTGTCACGATGTTTGTAACACCCAGAAAGAAGCGTCGGTGACCCTATAAAGTATATATATAAATGATCAGTATGTTGAGCTGAGTCGATTTAACCATGTCCGTCTGTCTGTCTGTCCGTCCGTCTGTCTGTCTGCATATATACGAACTAGTCCCTCAGTTTTTAAGATATCCTTTTGAAATTTTGCAAATGTCATTTTCTCTTCAAGCAGCTGCTCATTTGTCGGAATGGCCGATATCGGACCACTACAACATATAGCTGCCATATAAACTGAACGATCGGAATTAAGTTCTTGTATGGAAAACTATCACATTTGATAATGTACCGAATTTGGTATAGATTATTTTCTAAGGCGACAATGTAATCTCCGAAAAAATTGTTCAGATCGGATTACTAAAGCATATAGCTTCCATACAAACTGGACACATAATTACTAAAAGAAATGCACCTGTGAAGGGTATATTAGCTTCGGTGCCGCCGAAGTTAACGTTTTTTCTTGTTTTTTTTTTTATTAAAAACTAAAAAGTGCCTACTAAAGTAAAGAAAAGTAAAAAGTAAAGAAAAAATTATATACAGTGGTGCTCCAATATAACGAACGCCGATAAAACGAATGTTCAATATAACGAACGCTGTTTTCCAATACATTGATGACTCTATATAACGAAAGCTGGAAATTGGATGAACTCGATATTACGAATGTATGGCGTGGCAGGCAGTCAAATACCAGCTAGTTCTTGTTATTATTGAGCTATTTTTTTTAAAGAATTCTATTTATTTTTTTATGCACGCTTCATTGCGCGAAATATCAGTTGTGAGTTCAAAGTGGTAAAGTGAGGATATCGCATAAATTATTTAAAAATGCCTTCAATTCGAAAACGGCTTCGCTTAGGTGACAAATTAAAAATAATTGACGACAATAAAAAGGGGAAAACCCTGAAAGAAATCTCTTTGAAATGTGGTATTCCAAAATCGAGTGTTTGCACAATTTTAAAAAATTGCCGGAATGTAATAAGAAGTGTTAAGGATACACATGCTGGCACATTGAGACGACAATCGTTACAGAAAGGCGAATATCATAGGTTGGAAAAGGCTTTATATAAGTGGTTTGTCTCCCAGCGTGAAAAGCACGTACCTATTAACAGCAATATTTTAAAAGCCAAAGCTGTGCAAATACACATTACAAAATATCCTAATGAAAATTTTAAGGCAAGTAATGGTTGGTTTGTAAATTTAAAAAACGGTTTGGGATCCGAATTTTAAAAGAATCTGGCAGAAAATTGTCCTCCCAAGCTGATTTAGTGGCACCGTTCAAAGAAAAATTAAATGAAATTATCGTAAAAAACGACATAAGTCTTGATGCAGTTTTCAACGCTGATGAAACTGGACTTTACTGGAAGATATTGCCGAACCAAACTCTAGTTCACGCAAATGAAGACAGAGCACCTGGCCGAAAGATATCCAAGGAACGAGTTACAATTCTTGCCTGCTCAAATGCAACGGGGCAATGAAATTAAAGCCTCTTGTAATAGGAAAATCAAAAAACCCTCGTTCCTTTAAAAACAAAACACTTGCCGTGGACTATGCGCACTCAAAATCCGCGAGGATGAATATCGACATTTTTAAAAACTGTTTTTTTAGTAAATTCGTGCTTCATTTGTATATTACAACAATTTTCACTTCAATACTCCTTAATAATACTTTTAATTATAGGTTGAAGATTTTCTTGAAAGTCGAAATCTACCAAAGCGAGCAATATTACTTCTGGATAACGCTCATAGTCATCCACCAGAAAAAGATTTGGTGACTCCAGATGGAAAAATATGGACAGTGTTTATGCCACCGAATGTAACGGCTCTAATTCAACCGATGGACCAGAACGCGATTCGCCTCACCAAATTATTTTACCGAAATTCTTTACTGAGCAGTGTTGTGCAAAAAGAAAATATAAACACAGCGTTAAAGGACCTCATCCTTTTCAATGCAGTTCAACTTATTGCTGCAGCTTGGGAAAAAGTTTCAGGAGTTGTTCTTCAGAAGTGTTGGAAAAACATTTTAATTAATAAAACCACACCTGACGATGAAGATGATGAGGACAGTATACCTCCAGCAGATTTGCGATTCAGAGAAGACCTTTCTGTTATGGAGAGCACACTTTCTCTTACCCATACAATGTTTCCCCAGGTACGGTTTAACTTATGCATTTGTAGAAATAATTTAAATTAATATTCAAATAAAATTTTAGACAAACTTCAACACAGATGATTCGGAAGCATGGAACAGTGTAGACAATGTACTTGTAGAAGAGAACCCGAGTGCTGAAAATGAACTAGCAATAGAAATTTCGGAAGAGGAGGAAGGTGATACCGCTGCAGTTGTAGCTGTGCCGCAAATAAAGCATACTGATGCCATCGACTGCATTGAGAAGTGTATCAAATGGTCTGAAGAAAACAACGTGGAACAGGAAAAAATATTTTTATTGAAAAGCCTACATCAAAAGGCACAGGATCACAAAATTGGTCGCCCACAAAAGCAAATGAGCATAACAAATTTCTTTTCAGTTGAATAATGCTCATATTTTTGTTATAAAATTCAACTTTCATTATTTTTATTGTATGAATTTTCCATTGTATATGTATGTATATATTTATTTCAATCGATGCTTATGAATTCATGAATAAATTATTGTACCAATATTAATTTAGTTTTCGTTTCCGATATAACGAATATTTCAGTTTAACGAACGGTCCCAATTAGAGGTGGACGCGGGTCTCTATTTTGAGGCCCTGGCCCGCACGAAAACAAACTCTTTTTTGAGAGGCCGGCCCGGCCCGGCACGAAACTTATTTACACATATAAGGAAATTTAAAAGACATGCAATTTATATATATATAAGTGCACATTTATTAAGGTATATTGAATATTGTTATGTATTTAAAACAAAACGAACTAAGTCATATTTTTATTTAAAAATTAAATTTTTTCTAAATTTGTGCTTTTTAGCCTAGTGCGTTTTTCATTTAAAATATGGCCCGATGTTGAAAAAAGCCTTTCGCTCGTAGACGAACTGGCTGGAATAGCCAGAATGGTCCGAGCTAATTTGGGAAGGTATTTTAAGTCCCTTGCACTTTTCCAGAATTCTAAAATATATGTGCCATGAGCTACTGGATTGGCCAAATATTTGTCAAGCTCTACATATGTCGATAGCGTTTTTCTCAACTTTTGGTTTTTTTACATAACTTAATTCTAAAAATTCAGCAAACATTCCATTTTCGGAATTATTTGGGCTTATTTTATGAGTTATGTCATCAAAGCTACTATTTTCATGATCACCTATAAATTCGGAGAGCATTGCTTTTACCGTAGCTAACACAATTCATCTGTTTATAAGGAGGGTTCAAGAAAAGCCCAACCAAATTAGCGATTGCCGGAAGAAACCTGACTTCTAATGCGCTTAGGTTCATTGTTTTAAAATTAGTTATTATTTGAGAATCAAGTGTGCTAGTTCTGCAAAGTTTACATAATTTTTCAGACTACAATGCAAATATTTGCATTGTTGGTTCCTTGTCAGAGCTAAGTGCTTCAGAGCAGTCCTTAAAAGGTATAAAAGCATAAAATGTTTTCAAGTAATGAAAAATCTAAATTACTAATTCGCTGTAGCTCATCTTTTTTAAGTAAAAGAGTTTTTATTTCCTCTTTTACGTCAAATATACTCAAGAGCATAACAAATGTAGAGTTTCAGCGTGTTTTAACTTGCTGTTTCAGCGTTTTTGAGAGCTTACTGTTAAGCTGAGAATGTTTAAAATATTTGACTAATGATTTTCAGCAATCTATTAAAGCCTTCACTTCCGCAAGAAGATTTTTCTCAATGACGTCATACATGACAAGGTTCAGATTGTGACAAGCACAAGATAGGCGCTTGAAGCTTTTAAATGCCGCAACGACATTTGCACCGTTGTCCGTAACGAACACAGCTCGATAGATAGTTTCAAGTGTGTTGAAATCCTACAAAATGTCCTGAACATTTTTGAGAATATTTTCTCCAGTTTTCTTCTCGTCCAAAAACTCCCTGATGCCTGTAAAAGATACACAAGTAAGTTAGATGCTTCATAAACATTAATAAATAAATATGTAAATCTGTATGTATGAACATGTACATTATATGTAACCGTACACACAAATATATTACAAAAATTGATTTATATTAGTACCTAAAAGAGCGACGCACAATGGGGCAGCAGACCAGAAAAGTTGGCAAAAACTAATTTTTTCAAAATAGCCGGTAGCAATTTTCGTTTATTGCTTTGGATTTATGAATATACTAGCAACAATAAATCAACGGTTTTTCAATGTTATTTTCACCACCTCTCTTTTCAGAGCCTTACAAACACAGAGCTTATTTTCTCAATAAGTGCAGTTTGATTTTTGTGCATTTTCTATTCACAGTTTGAATATATATTTTCCAGTCGCTGACTATAATTTAGCAACTTTAATTATGGAACCATCAACATCGGGTATTTATAAAGATTCATTTATATTCACTTTGTGCGTAATTGTGATTTTCACATTTTGGTCGTTTTTTTCGGAAACCTACCTTAATAACTTTATTTTCCTAAAGTTTAAGTTTTAAAAATTGGAAAAGTTAGTGAGCCCGGCATGATCGGCCGGAAATTTTTTAATTATCCTGTAATATGTATATTTATGTACTTAATTGGGAAAAAAATTGTGCGGATTTTTTGCGTTTTGGCATTTGCTCGCATTTATGTATGTGCCTATGTACTACCTTTTTTGTAGTTTAGTTCGAAGCTTTTTTTACTTTGTTTTGATTATTTGTTTGTCAAACGTCAACTACAAGTACAAATGTGAACTGCATTGATCTTTATTATTTTAGTTGTAAATCGTCAAATAGAATCCAGTGTTGCCATACTATCTTAATTTTATAATCTTTTAGTGATTGGTTTAACTTTTCATTTCAGGTGTTAGTTCAAAAACAATTTTTGTCAATCATAGGGAGCTCATTCAAATAATATTTTGTTGTGAAAAAATCACAACTGATGAAAAGTTTATTTTTTTTTAAATGAATTGGAAAAACAAACAAAATTTCAGCAAGTGACTAAAGAAGAATTGAATAAAACATTTAACCGCCTAAAGTCTGAATTTAAACTTCGTTGGAACAAATCGTACCGAAAAATAGACGTTTTTAATGAAATTAATAAAACATGGCTGGATTGCTCAATTTGTTTTATGAAAAATTCAAGCCAAAAAGGTGGTCGGCCTCAGAAATCTTTTGAAGAAAGCTCAGAGCATACCAAACGAATGAAAACAAAAGATTTGAGGGAATCTACGCCAGTTGATGTCCTGAGTTATGCTACTCAAATGAAATTAAGGGAATTGGGTAAGATGAAGGCATCGAAACTTTTGATGAAAAGCTTATCTCAGAATTATGACAGCGCAAATATGTGTTCAAAAACTTCATCAGGCCATTACGAAAGTATTTATTTGTCAGGTGAAGATTGCAGTACAATATAATAAGATTGGCTGCTCGGGATAAATTTCCTTCCTATAAAGTAATACAGGAAGAAAAAAAGAAATGTTATCCTACCAAAGAACACATCAAGGCAACTAATACGCTTGTCTGTGCAACTTTACAATCCTTACTGGACCACACAATATGTCGTCTGATTATTGCACAGAGGACTGTAATAGATTCCATTTCCGCAAAGGATTTACACAAATTGCGTATGTACACAAAGTGGGGATTCGATGGTAGCTCAGGCCATAGCTCATATAAGCAAGTATTTCATGGTATTGAAGCTTCTGATTCTGCTGTTTTCATAACTAGTATTGTGCCCATTCGTATTGTGTTGGGCGAAAAAGTTGTTTGGCAAAATCCTGCCCCATCTTCGACGCGTTATTGCGGGCCTTTGAAAATTTAATTTATTAAGGAATCCTCTGAAGTTTCAATAGCGGAGAAAAATAGAGTTAAGAGATTGGAAATCTTAAAAAATCTAAAACGATATGTGATGAAAAATCTATTGAAGTTGAGCACGCTTTACTTTTTACTATGGTGGATGGGAAAGTTTGTAATGCGATAACCCAGACGACATCCACTCAAAAGTGCTACATTTGTAGTGCAACATCAAAAGATTTTAACAATATTGACGAAATGGTGAAACGAGAAATACATACAGATAACTTAAGCTTTGGACTATCAATATTGCACGGATGGATAAGATTCTTTGAGTGTCTTTTGCATCTGTCTTATAAACTGCCAGTAGAAAAATGGCAAGTTCGAAATGACTTGGGAAAAAATTTTGTTGCTGAAAATAAAAAACGAATACAAAACGAATTTAAAAAACGCTGCGGTTTGATTGTTGATGTTCCAAAGCCAGGGTTTGGAAATTCTAATGATGGCAACACAGCGTGACTATTCTTTAGGGAGGCAGAGGTTTCGGCCGAAATTACAAAATTGGATTTAACTTTGATTAAAAGATTGCACAATATATTAATAACTGTAGCCAGCGGACATGAAATAAATGTTAAAAAGTTCACGAAGTATTGCCAGGACACTGCTAGGTACTTTGTGGATAAATACCCTTGGTATCGTATGCCTCCAACAATGCATAAGTTCGTAATATATGGCCCTGAAATAATTTCTCACGCTTTACTACCATTCAAGAAAATGCGGCCGTGTGGAAACTAATATTGACATATTCAATTCATTTATGCTAAGGTCTGATCCGGTAATAAGTTCAAAGAGAAAATTCAAAAGAACTAATAACCAAAAGTTACCAACTGAAGTATGGGAATTATTGATATGTCCACTTATTCCTAATAACGATGAAGAATATGATGATATTTACGATGATGACGGTCAACAAAACGAAAATGGGTCTAGTGATGAAAGTAGCAATATAAAGCAATCGCCACCAATCACTATATGAACGGTTCAGGTAAATCTGATTCAGTCTAAAAACCTCGGTTGTAAGCGCAATATTCTAAAATTTGGTACACATACTTACTTTAGTAAGAGGAATCAGGGTACCAATTTCCAACTTCCTAGCTTAAGCCGTTTAGTTGATGCCAACTTTTAGGTCATTCTGCCCCACTGTGCGACGTTCAGTTGGAAGCTATCATCCACATAGCGAGCAGTCAGCGATATAAAATTTCGCTGCGTGTAGTCGTCACTCCACATGTCGGTGGTGTATACCAGTTGTTGGTCTTTCAAACCTATGTTAAGTTGAGTCTTCAACGTTTCGTACTCTTTCTCCATGATGGTGGTGCTTAACACTCTACGGGATATAACCAAATCATCAAAAGACTGACTTCCAAATTCCTATGTTGAGAAGCGCTTGGCTATATTCACGGAAGCCGCTTCCTACCAATTCACAAAAAAAAGAGTCAATCAATGAATGCAATGGGAATAGAACTTACCTTCGGTTATATTGAAAGGGTGCAAGTCTTTTGCAACTAAGGCTAGCTGCTTTCAAGCAAACGAATCCCGAAATCGCGTCGAAACAACTTTTTTGGCAAACATGTCCAATTTGGGCTGTGACTTAAGCGCGTCTTGTTGAGACATGCACTTATGGCGGCGTATTATTGTTTTGTTCACATAACGGTTGTTTGTAAGTCTTAAAACTAAAAGAGTTAGATATAGGGTTATATATACCAAGTGATGATGACGAGTAGAGTTGAAATCCGGATGTCCGTCCGTCTGCCCGTCCGTCTGTCCGTCCGTGCACGCTGTAACTTGAGTAAAAATAGAGATATCATGATGAAACTTGGTATTTCTTGGCTCCATAAGAAGGTTAAGTTCGAAGATGGGCAAACTCGGCCAACTGCCACGCCCACAAAATGGCGAAAACCGAAAACCTATAAAGTGTCATAACTAAGCCATAAATAAAGATATTAAAGTGAAATTTGGCACAAGGATCGCATTAGGGAGGAGCATATTTGGACGTAATGTTTCTGGAAAAGTGGGTGTGGCCCCGCCCCCTACTAAGTTTTTTGTACATATCTCGGAAACTACTACAGCTATGTCAACCAAATTCTATAGAGTTTTTTCCTTCAAGCATTTCCATATACAGTTCAAAAATGGAAGAAATCGGATAATAACCACGCCCACCTCCCATACAAAGGTTATGTAGAAAATCACTAAAAGTGCGTTAACCGACTAACAAAAAACGACAGAAACACTAAATTTTACGGAAGAAATGGCAGAAGGAAGCTGCACCCAGGCTTTTTTTAAAAATTGAAAATGGGCGTGGAGTCGCCCACTTATGGACCAAAACCCATATCTCAGGAACTACTCTACCGATTTCAATGAAATTCGGTATATGAAATTTCCTTAACACCCTGATGACATGAACGAAATATGGGTGAAATCAGTTCACAACCACTCCTTCTTCCAATATAACGCTATTTTGAATTCCATCTGATGCCTTCTCTGTATAATATGTACATTAGGAACCAATGATGATAGCGGAATAAAACTTTACACAAATACGGTATTTGAAAAATATGTAAATGATGGATAATGAAATCTCGATTATCACTTTATCATGCGAGAGTATAAAATGTTCGGTGACACTTCCCCTTCCTTACTTGTTTTGTTTGTTTTTTGTCGCGACATATTTTATATTTCAAATCAATTTCACAATAGGACGCCAATTTTGAATTAGTGGTGTGCAAACAAGTAAAATATTGTATAAGCAAATCGATAGTAGTATCGATAGTAGTATCGATAAGCAATTAAAATGCGATAAATGGCGGTTCTAATTCGAGAATAAAAAAATAGCGCGATCAAATCAAAATTGTTTCAGGCCTATTTCGGGTTTTTACGGGCCGGGCCTTTATGCAAGGCCCGGTCCTGCACGAAGCCCGCACGAATCTTAATTTTAGGGCCCGGAGCGGGGGTCTGCGAAAGCCCGCGGACCAGGAAAAAAATCCGGCCCGTGCCCACACCTCTAGTCCCATTATCATTCGCTATATTGGAGCACCACTGCATATAAAATTGTATAAAATTCTCTTATAAAGATATAGTTTAACACGAAATAAAAAGTGCCTACTAAAGTGCAGAAGTGAAGAAATCTTCTATAAAGATATAGTTTAATGAAAAGTAGTAGTACCTAAGTGAAAAATAAAAAATAATTGCAACAATTTTTTTTTTTTGGAAAGAAATAGTAAAAAGTGATTACTAAAGTAAAAAATTAATAAATAATAATAATAATAAAAAAAATGTTTTTAACTGATGTAAAGAAAAGTAACAGTGACCGAAAAAGTGTAAGTGAAAACTTTTCACTAAAAAAATAACAAAAATAACTACAAGTGTGTTAATAACCCAACAAAAACTGAAATAAAGTGAGTGAGAACAAGCAACGAAGTGACAATCGCAGGATAATAAAAACAAGAAATTTAAAAAATTTTGTTTAAATATTATAATTGATTTAAAAAACAATAATTAAAATAATTAATTAAAACATAGTTAATAAACAAAATACAAAATTACAAAAACAGAAAGAGGGTTTTAAATCACATAAATAAAAATGTTTTAAAAAACAACATCATCAACAGCGGTAGCAACAGCAGCGGCAACAGCAGTATCAACAGAGACAGCAATAAAATATATTTAAATTGTCGTATTGGCACTAGGTGGCAACAGCGGCCGCGGAAATTATAGCAGAGTTAGCGACAGAATATATTTGTAAGCTGAATTTAAAATTAACTACTATTAGATTAGAAATTGGAAATAGCCCAACTATTAATATAAGAAATAAGAAATTGTCATATTGCGACTTTTGTAAGGGCGCTCATGATATCCGTACTAGGGAATGTCCTAAAGACTATAACTAATGGTTTGTACAACCAATAAATTACATAATCAAAAGCTGCGATTCACCACCCTCTGGGGGACCCTCCAGTTTGTAACAATTTAAAATTCTCTGCGATTCATCACCCAAGGGACCCTCCAGAGAGTTATAAAAAATTAATCCAGCCAAATTTTTTTTAACAAAAACAAAATGACAGTCTCGAACGCCTACCAAATAACTTGGACTATGACAGAATAGACAAAATAGTAAAAAGGGTATGCAATTCTAATAAAAAAAGCATTTAAAAAAAATATGTTACAAATTACTTCCACGACGAAGATAATAAAGTAAACTGCATGAACGCAGTATTTAATTACATAGCAAAAAATAAAACAGCCACATTATGGCACTATTATAATAGGGATTCTTTAGAAGCAGTGAGTGTGGCTATGATTCAGGTTTCAAAAAGCCTATACCGATAAATTAATAAAACAATAATTAAAGGCTCGTCCAGCCATATACAAAAAATATATTGAAACCGCGATTCACCACCGCAAGGGGGACCCTCCGGTTTATAATAAAGCATAATTCTGCGATTCTGAACTCCAGACCCTTCAGAATAAAAAAACACCTCTTCCTAGAAGAGATAAAATAAAAATAATTAACCAAAAAGACGGTGATACATATATTAAGGCTTGTACAGCCAATACATTAAAGTAAAAACTTTATAATAAAAGCTTAATTCTGCGATTTTGAACTCCAGACCCTCCAGAATAGAAAAGTCCCTTTCTTAAAGAAGGGATCACGAAAAATAATAATTACAAAAAATTATCTCCAATTGTTACGGTGAAAATAACCACCTTATAAAAAAAAAAAATCAGAAACTGAAAATTAGACAAAATGGCTAACGGTGACGCTTTGACCGCAGGTCTAATAATTCGCCTTATTGCGGACAGTAATATAGCTTTACGTGAGGAAGTAGGGCAATTACGCTCACAAATAGTAGTGAATATTAATAGTGCAACCGATTTTCTAACACAAACAATAGACGATAATATATGTAGCATCTCAAGAATGGTTCCGTACCTGAATTTACTGGTAGGATGAATTTATATGTATGTTAGTTGGAGAGAGGCAGCGCTTAACGCTATGAGCCTATACGTGAAGGGCAGTAGAAAATACTTTGCTGCCCTCACAATACTTAGAAATAAAATAACGCATGATGCAAACGATGCATTAACAAACCATGGAACAGTACTCAATCTCGATGCAATTCTATTTCGTTTAGACTTTGCATATGCGTACAAACGTCCTATACATTAATCGAACAGAAACTAAGCATCTTAAGGCAGGGCGCAATGTCGGTTGTAGAATATTACAACCTCGTCAACAAAAAATTGACCATATTGATAAATAAAACAATTATGACACACGGAAATAATGCAGACCTATACGTGAAGGGTCTCTATGGTGTAACCAATTTGGAAATACATACTGATTACCAACCATTAACATTTGCTTTACCACCCCGCAATCCTAATCCAAAAATTAAAAGATGGCTTGCAATTATAGAAGACTTTTCTCCAAAATTTGTATACCAACCCGGTAAAACCAATATTGTAGCTGACGCATTGTCGCGTCTTATATTATATAACATTTCCGATGATTTCCAGAGCCAGGTATCCCAACATTCAGCACCGAGTAGTGAAGGCGTTCAAATACAAGAAACACAATAACCCATTTATCAATTTAAACAACACATAATATTGTGTAAGAACAGATTTACGGTCCATGAGTTAATTGAAGCCTTTGGAAATAAAAGGCATTTAATAGAATTTGAAACAGTAGAATTTATTAACAATTTTGAAAGAATATATTCAGCCAGAGCTAGTGACGGGGATTCACTGCACGGTTGAAAATTTGCATGAAGTCCATGAAACTCTCAAACAAAAAACTTTTTCTAATGGATATTATTAATAGAGAAGATCAGTCCGGATTAATCGAACAAACCTATAATAGAGCTCATCGAAGCTATAATGAAAATATTAAACAAATAGAAAAATTGTAGTACTGGCCAGAAATGAGGACAAAAATGAAAGAATACGTTCGAAATTGTATGATATGCAATAGAAATAAATATGATCGCCATCCCAAGGAAATACCAATAGGCAAAGCCCCAATTCCAGAAAAAGAAGGGGAACAACTTCATTTAGACATTTTTTACGCACAGAAACTAAAATTTATCACATGTTTAGACGCTTATTCAAAATTTTTAATACTATAACTGTATATTACACTATTGAGTGCATCGGTTTTAGACGTTGCACCCCACGTTCATTACCATGAGGACTGATCTATTAAATCAGCCCTCACTTTATACACAGCCTCTGTATATTGATTTAATTAATTTTATTGTATTTTTTATAACGATTGACTTACAAACTATATTATTAATGCATGAGATGAGCCAATAGAAATAATAAAAAGGACTTTTACGATTGCACGTGTGTGACTTGAAGGTTAGAAAACGAAGCGAGTGTCGATGATTGCTAAAAAAGATGTGGTCCGATCGGTTGTGATATGCACGAGAAAGTGAGCCACTTATTTCCGTTTATAGCGTGGCTAGAGTGTTGCCACTGTATAACAGTGTGACCAGAGTGTGGGCAAAGCATTGGCAATTTTATAACCGTGTGACTAGAGTGTGGGCAATGCATTGGCAATCCGTAACATTCCGCCCGCCATCAGGAGCGTGCTTCTGATTTCATTTTGTTGCCCTGTGGAAAGATTGCCAACTTTGTGATTGGTCTGACCAGAGTGGTAGTTGCAGTTTTAATTGTAGCAGATTGTTCCTACGCTGTCCAGCCGGCGTCGGTTGACCACGCGGTCGATTATATTAATCGCCGCGTGCAAATATGATACGGTATTAATTAATTACCCACGATTCCTGTGTATCAGGGCGGGAGCAAAACCGTGGCTGAGTGATGCAATAATTAATTAGCACGAGATGAGCCAAAAGAGCTGTTGAGTGCAAGTGGCCATTTGCAAGGTGGAAACCTCTCGTCAGCGAGTAATACGAGTGAGCCAATTTCTAATTGATTGTTTTGGTGCCACCATTTCGTCATAGCGAGTTGACGTTGCAAGTATGATGCTGACCAGTGTTTTCAGAATTTTTGAAGAAGATGCTGTATCATCTGCCATCGTGATAGTCGCGCGATATTGATTGGTTGTAGGGTGGGTTCTGGAAGCGTTGTGAGTGCTTAGCCAATCAAAAAGTGACCTGGCGTGAGCGCTGCGCGGTCTTCAGGATCATCGCTGAGCGGTTCTAGTGGCCTTGAGTTGAGGATGGATTCGATTTGTGTGAGTAAAGTCATAGTTTCATCGAGTGAGTATGATGTGTCCCCAAGTGCTCGAGTGAGATGAAATTTGATTGACTTTACCGCTGCTTTCCACTTGCCGCCCATGTGCGGTGCTGCAGGTGGATTGAATTGCCACTGAGTGCCGTCATCCAGTAAGAATGAAACAATTGATGTGCTTTCTGATGATCCTTGAGTGAATAATTTTTTGAATGTGGCATCTGCGTCAAGAAATGTTGTGCCGCAGTCTGAGTAAAGAGTGTGGCAGATGCCTCTGCGTGCGGTGAACCGTCTGTACGCAGCAATGAATGTGTCAGAAGTGTAGTCAGTTGCCACTTCAATGTGCACAGCTGATGTGCTCATACAAACAAATACACAGATCCAGCCTTTAAATTGTTTGGTGCCTCGGCCTCTCCATGATTTGATTGTAATTGGTCCAGCATAATCCACACCAGTGTGGAAAAATGCTCTTGATGGTTGAACCCTTGCTGTAGGCAACTGGCCCATGAGTTGCTGTGCTCGTTTACCCCTGTGCCGAGCGCATTTCATACAGCGTAGTATGAGTGTTTTGATTGCTGGTCTTCCACCGACAATCCAGTATGATTGTCGAACTTCTGCCATCGTTAGCTGAGTGCCACCGTGCATTGTACGGAGGTGTGCGTTGTAGATGACTAATGAGTGTAGAGTGTCTTGGCAGAATAATTGGATGCTGTTAGTCGGTGAAACGGATGATTTGCAGGTAGTGCACGATTGGCCTTGAGTTGATGCAACTCGAGTGAAAAATACGCTGCTTGAGTTGACTTTGCCCAGTAGATTGTTGCTGTTTCAATGTCTGTTGGGGTGAATGGTGCGGCAAGAGATGACCCCGGTATTCGTTTGAGTGTGTCAATAGCTCTGAAAATTGTAGCAGTGACGTGAATGAGAGTGCGTAAATTTGAATACCTATGGATTAACTCCCATTGGTTAATCGGCTGAGTGGTTGTCATGACGAGAGTGAGACTTGAACGAGCTTCTTGACTAGTGGTGTCGTCCTGAGTGTCTGGCTGCCGAGGCCAGTGGCATTGTGACTTTGAGAGCCATGGTGGTCCCGTCCACCATAGTGAGTGTGATGATAGCTGAGCGAGAGTGATGCCTCGAGATGCACAGTCAGCTGGGTTTTGTTTATCCGGAACATACCGCCAGTTGCAATCTGTGGTGAGTTGTTGGATGTTGACAACTCGATTCCGTACGTAATCCTTCCAGCGTGACGCATGTGATCTAATCCACGTGAGTGTAACTAATGAGTCAGTCCAGAGTGGTTGATTGTGCGTTAACTTAAAGAGTGGCTTTGACGTAAGTTATTAATTTCGATAGTAGCAGCGCTGTTGATAGTTCTAATCGTGGGGTAGTGAGTCGTTTGAGTTGTGCTACTTTTGTCTTTGCGCAAAGGGGTGTAGTGAGTGTCTCCGCGGATGCTGAGTGGACAGTGACGTAGATTGCTGCTGTCATTGCGAGCTGAGATGCGTCGCAAAACCCGTGGAATTCACAATTCGTGGCCTTTGAAGTGTTAATCCAGCGTGGAATGTTGAGTTTGTCGATTTGTTGAAGTTCGAGTTGCAGTGATTGTCATGATTGCAATACTTTCGACGGGACCTGGTGATCCCAACCGATTTTTTGCAACCACAATTCCTGCAGCAGCATCTTTGCCTTGATTGTGAGCGGTGATAAAAATCCCAGAAATCAAAGAATGCGTTGAAAGTCCCAGTCGTCTGGGTGCACGTTGATTTGCCGGAACATTTTTTCAATGTCTTTCGAGACGGTATATTGCTGTTGTCGGACGCATAGAAGTACGTCGGTGATATCAAGTTGAATTTTTGATCCGATGTGCAGAAAATCGTTGAGTGATTTTCCTGATGAAGTGACACACGAGCCGTCGAAGACGACTCTGAGTTTGGTGCTGACACTCTCAGGATGTAACACTCCGTGATGTGGCAGATAGTATACTGATTGAGTACGCTGGTGACATTTAGCAGCTGACTCACCGTTTGAGACTCTCAACCCTCCTGATATCGAAGTATCATGTGCTAAGGTCATCTCGGTGGTGAAATCAGCTGATTCAATGTCGTTGTCAGCATTGAGTGAAGTTGGAGTGTTTGATACGGCAGTCATGTGTCCCATTTCTTCGTAGACTTGCATGAATTCTGTGTAGAGTTGCTTGTATTCTTGATTGGTGTTGAGTTTCTTGCTGATTTGCTGTAGCCGTCGGTGTGCTTTGTTGTACGAATTTCCCAGGTTCAATTTTTCTGATATTATTGGCAGTCGGACGATGTATCACCCTGATTGGTCACGTTGATGTGTCGTTTTTTGGTTTTTGCTGATTGCTTGAGGTGCTGGCAGTTGATTGCTGACGAGCTGACTCTGTGTTCTCGAGAGTGCGAGCCCGCTGACTGATAAAGTCCTTGAGTTG